>NC_056741.1:1875962607-1875977607 GCF_019279795.1 Protopterus annectens
TATCAAGCTACATATAAACACACTCTTTTCACATAACACCACTGCCTAATGACCCACATCATTACTAACTTCTAATCCTCACCTGTTCCATTTTGATTATAAGCCACATATTCACAATCCTATTTCTTACTACACTAGCATGCATCTCAAGTTACCACACCAGTCACCCACCAAAATACACCGTCTCCCCCAACCTTGCTGTATTACAATTTTATTTTCAATTTACTTTACTTGTCAATAAATAAATAAATCTCTTACCAACTAAACATTGTGTACAAGTAGATTAAGAACCATAACAAGATACCTTAGGAAAACTGACAAATTTGCAAGAAACAGGTGCATCATATCTATTCTATGCACAGAAAAAAATTAATTCAGTAAAAATACCAATGACATTAAATACCAGAAACAGACATCTCAAACTCAAAACGCATTACTAAGTCGGCATCATCATCATCATCATCATAATAAGAATAACAATAATAATAATGATGATATTGACTGAATAGAATGAAACAGAAATCAGAATTGTGACACAAACTAAAAACACTTTACAGCAATAAAAGCAGTAAACACCAATGTACATTACCTGAGAAACACAGTAAAAAACACCCAATAATAATATCTTAAGAAAGTTAAAGCATAAACTCTACAAAAGTAAAATAAAGCACTATAGAAGAGGCATGAAGTGAATAACATGAAGCTGAAACAGCACTATAAATAATCTGTCAGGGATTGTTTGACTTAAGAGGCATCTGATGATACAGTCCACAAAAATAAAACACTACATGACTACAAAAGGATCAATATTCATATCAGCGCCCTTCTTCCTAATCTGTACATGAAATGGTGTGGACACCAAGAGTGACCATCTCCTATAGCTAGTCTTCACAATATTAGCTGGCTAGCCCTGCCACATTACATGAATAGTAAAAGAAATGCAATACATAAGAATTACCATAAAAATTAAATAATGGCTTAGAAGTATACTGTAAGCTAAACCAAAAATAATAAGAGTAGCAGGAGCATTGCTATTACATATTTTTTCAGCTCCTTGGCATTGCACCAAAATTATTACATTTTGGGGTGCAGCAAGCATATCACAAACGAAATCAACTTAAAAATGACATTACTGCCTACATATAGTTTTTGAAGTAGTCACCAAAATGATTACTCTTGTGAATATTTGTTGGGTTGTCTTACCCGGAAAGCAGTATAAATGTTTATGAAGCACTGTGCTACTGATATGTTAGTTTCCTCATCATTTCATGTGGACCCATTCACATGTAAGAACCCATGTAAAGTATTGTGTACTATTAGGACCCAGTTATAACCTGAGCATTGTAACATCATGCAACAGTTTGACAGAAGGGTCCTTTAAATGACTACTCTGAAAATTTCAGACTAAAATTCAGCACAGTTAAAAAGTGATAGAGCTTTATGACTATCAATTAGTTAAAATGGGTGAATGTTATGATTACTTACTTTTGCAGTTTCAATCTTGTTTTTCCCAGATGATCTAATTATATCTGTCATGCTTCCAGACCGATCAACAACAAAAATAAACTCTTGGTAAGTATCCATACTGTCATCTTGAATGTCTGGATACACACACAGTGTCACCATTGGATCTGCCATTATGGTTCCTAAAGAAGGGAATAGTCATACAAGTTTTGTAAGTAAATGCTCAAACAGGTACATAACTAGAAAGGTAATGAGATTTAGGCTGCTAGGCTCTAAATATTAGTTATTACCCATATTAGATTTACAAATTTCACTAAAAGACACACAGAAATGTATAAAAGGATTAATACACAGTAAGGTCCCCAACATCTTATTAATGTTTCTGTTTAACAAGGGTTTTAACAGCAAAGGTCATGGAAGCCTCAATACATTTCACTACCAATGCCCTCATATGATTTCATATAATTAATCTTGTATAGTTTATTATATGCCTCTTATAAAATAGAGCAGCAACTGAACTATTTAACTGGCTAAATGGAATCTTTCTAAAACTGATCATGACCAATTTAACTAATAAGTTTCAAAATTAGAAAACCAAAAACACTGCCAGCCTAATGCCAACATATGAACAACATAATACAAATTTAGACATGCATGCCTGAATGACATTGATCTCCTTTGAAGTTTATTTTCTAAAAACCCTGCAAAATCGAAATAGAAAAATAAATGTTGATTCCTTGGTACAGATGAACAAAACTCTTAGTATAAAAACAGAAGCCTTGAATATACTAGCTAGTAGTGACTCAAATCCTGAAGAAGGAAATGGGAAAGGTAGGTCTGAGAGGATGAACAGTAAAAGAAGGTCCCTGCATGTTTAGGCAATTGCACGGCTTCAACCACAATGTAGAAAGCAAAATGTAAGCCAGCAAACGTAGTGCTGATACAAATATAAAATATTTATGGATATCAGCAAAAGAAATAACAAACAAACCGGTTTCGACTATAATGGTTACATAGTCTTCCTCAGTGTTAAAAAAGAAAAAAAGATCAGGCTACCTTTATGCATGACATCAAATACAGCAAACAAACTGATTGGTCAAATTACAGATGTTCATTAAGTCCCAGTGGAAAAAGTCCCCCCAATTTAACTATCCCCTTTTCTTTGGCATCAAGAATAGTATGCCACCCAGCTTTTGTTGATCTGTTGCCCCCAATTTTGTCTATCACCATAAATCTGAAAGAAGTTGTAGGATATGTTAAGGAATGCTTATATAATGCACTGCTGGGTTTCTTCATCCTCATATCACTGATATTTTCTGATATCCTTATTCTAAGTGGTCTCAAAGTCTGACCCACACAGAATGCTGAACAACTGCAAGTAGCCAAATAAATCACACAATCACTGCTGCAGTTAGCAAAAAATGGATATCAAATACATTCCAGAATTCTTATTTATGAACTGTTTAGATTTCATAATTATGTTGCACTGACTACAATGACCACAGGGTGTACATCTAACAAGTATGTCCCCCATCATAGTTGTTTGTGTACTAGAAGGTGTGGTGGTTCTGGACCCTCGTTTATAATGGCTTAGGTGTGAACCCAAATTTCTGTCCCTACTTAAGGAAAAATGACATTTCTCTTGAAGGAATTACAATAAGTTGTTGTCAGCCAAGAAGATGTTCCAATGTCTTTGTACACTATTCATTAGTGTATCTGTATTCCTTCCATATGTACTCATCCAAATGTCTGAGCTAATTGTTTGATGTTTATCCTTATATTTCAAGAGATCCTCTCTATTTAATGTTGATGCCCAGTTGCCTACACCCAGAACATGTCCCATTTTGTACCCTCTGTCACAAAATCTATTAGCTAGATCTTTCTTAAACTGTTCAAACACAAGCACAATCAATAGTAAGATTTTGTGCTCATTGTAAACAAAGGAAATTTGCAGCAATATAAGGTTCAAACTTGTAGATTATTGTGTGCATTGTACCCAGGCAGTGACTGTAAAGATAGCACATGCATATAAGTTACTGAGCTCGTGGAAGATCAGTGCCATTTTATTCATCTAGCTGAGAGCTACCATATGAGGCTAAGAAGTTCTGTCTGTGTTACTTAGTTGCTGAGATATTTAGAAAACATTGAAAATTATATCTATATAAATTAACATCGTAACAACAGTTAATATCTATTTACCTGCACTAGACAGAGGGTATATATTAATGCAGTTGAGTTTGCCATTGTGTTAGCTTTAAGAAGAAATATGTTCAAACCTTGTACATAGTATGGTTTTGGAATTATTGCCGCAAATATGAATAAGCAGTATTTGACACCTAGAGGCATCAGTAGGAGTTAACTACAGATGCACTTGGAGGCATCACTTGGATGTAATGAGTTAAAGTAAAACCTCTTCAGAGAGACTGTTTTGCAGTTGGGCAGAGTTACATGTACCTGGTCTATGCTTTTATTTAAATGACATTTTTGTGATTTCACAGACCTGGATCGCTGGTGTTTCATAATAATATTGCTGATAATTGGCAAGTGTTTCTGCAAGAATATATTTTCATACAGGCTGCATTTTCTGATAAAGATGCGCATACAAAAGAATTTATACTTCTTAATTTAGCTGACTCAGAAGCCGTTGAGAGGGAACATTCATTTGTGTATGCACCCTGCTGTGAATGCAGGGGAGGGGGAGAAGTGCCATACTGTGATACAAGCTGAAATGAACTGCCATATTGTGATACAGACTGAAATGTGGGAAGACCCTGAGTGCTTAAAATGTAAATTTAGAGAAATGTGTAACCCTCAAATGAATATTATAATGGAAAGGTGCAGGTTTTAAACAAGAAATCAAATGCCTGGTGAAACTATAGCAGCATGTATTACCAACTTAAGAAATAAAGCAAAAAAGTGGAGATTTGGTGATCTTAGAGATGAGTTGTTAAAAGACAGGCTTGTGTGTGGATGATGCAGTGAGAAAGATTTGCTTTGAGACAGTGATTTAATGTTAAGCAAAGCCAGTGAGATTTGCAAATACATGAGCTTACAGAAAAGCATACAAATATGTTTACGAATGAGAAAAGCATGCATGCAGTATCTGCCAATGAGAATGTTGATAGCATACAACATAAAGCTAAGATGAAAAAAGAAATCTAACCAAAAGGGTGTGGCAACAAACACCCTCATTGTTAACTGTCATAATTGTGGAGGCAGTCATGAATCTAAACAAGAGAAGTTTCAACTTCCAATGGTGCTAATTTCATTATGGAACTACACGATTCTTTGAGGAGTAAATCGGAAGGGCCTGGATATTCAGAGGCAGCAGAAAAGGAATATGAAAGATGTGGGGCTAAACCTAAATGAACTGTTCCCAAATGAACATATACTGCTGTGGTTGACAAAACCACTACTACACCTATTATTAAAATTTCTGAAAAAGAACATAATGGACATATGCATAGAGAAATGATAGATGGAACTGACAGTACAGCCCATGCTTTTGAAAAGTTTTTAGACTTTAATTACACTTTTGAACCTAATGCTAACGTGCATACTTATAGTAGGGTTAACACTGACAAAGATGACAATGGTACTTTATAAGACATGATTTTCTCTATGGAAAGGAAACTTGAAAAAGTCAACATTTTGCAAATGGACAATGCATACTTGAATCGGTGTATTGAGCCTAAAATTGTGCCTGTGGTGTAAGGTTTTTTAAGGAACTGCTAGGTATTGAACTAAATGAAGAAATATGCAATGAATGCAAGAGTATGTTTAATAGTTTTGGTTTTCCATATATATGAGATTTTTAATGAAATACAATAAACGGAAATTATGTACCGAGGAAGCAGAGAAGTACTGCTATTACTGATGATATATTATTTTCACAATGGGAAAGGAGGTACAGGTAGCAGTCTGAAACTGTAAATGTCAAATGTGATAACATTATGTGTAAGAAAATTGAACATGACATGGGAGATTATAGGACACTAACAGTTTAACCATGGAAAAGGGATATGATATTGTAAAGTGCAAACACAGACCATGGTCAGGTTAAGAATACAAATAGATATATTTATGATAGGCAAGTTAATTATAAATCATGAATTTTTTATCGGAGAGAAAGACAGGAGATATAGAATTACAAAAAGAAAAGGTAGGATTCAGGGCAGAGAGAATGGCGTCAGGAAAATCAAACACAGGGATAGAGGTCAAGACAGTGGGACAGATACAGATGGGAATAAATGCAAAATCATTAACAGTCATCAAGTAATGTACACTATAGGAAATGTTAACATTTATAATTACACCTCTCTTAAATTAGAGAAAGAACACTTTGATTTGTTCTCTAAAGGTATGAAATATATGCCAACTACTTAATTCAATTTGATAGACACCTTGCTTGAAATTAAATTATATTTGAGGAAATTCAATTTAGCTATATATTTTAAAGATGCAAATACACACATTCAGCTTGAGAGATTTAAGAGAAAAAGTAAATGTAACCCACCCTTACATCCATCCTTAGTTATGTTAGAAAAGGTAATCACAGATAAGTTGTATAAATTACAGGAAAAACACACAAACAGAAGAATCAAGAGATATCTTAGTAGGAATGAGTGGATGGTATTAAAGGAAATATGTAACTACAAAAACATAAGAATAATGAAGGCAGATAAAGGCGGAGGAGTAGTATTATATGATACATGTGAGTACACCAACAAAATATAAGAGATCTTAAACAATACTGGTACATATAAAGTGATATCAAAAATGAAATAAATATCACTTGTCGATGCATTGATTTATATTTAGAGGAATTTTTATGAGATGATAGGATACCCCAGGACTTGTACAATTTTTTGAGGGTGGATTGTAGAACACCCCATTTTAGCTACCGCAGTGGGTATACCTAAAATACATAAGAATATATTAGACCCCCCTTTTGTCCTATTATCTCTGGCAGCAAGTCTAAAACTTTCCCTTTTAGTGTAGTAATAGATAGATCATTAAAGCACATCTACAGTACTGTGCATCACCTAATAAAAGACTCTTGGGACTTCTTAAGTAGATTAAGGTAAGAGATATGGCAAAAGGACTTAATCTTTTTATCTATAGATGTAATAGATTTTTTTCCTGTATCCCGAAAGAAGATGGATTGGAAAGTTTTAGCAAAAGTGTGAGGAAGTACGCAGGTTTTGAATAGGAGAAGGTTAGGTTATTGGTTGAGTTTTTGACTTTAGTTTTGGATAATAATTTAATTTATTTCAAAGGTGAACTTTATAGGCAAAGAAAAGGAGTAGCTATGGGTGCAGCATGCACCCCAATATTTGCTAATCTGGTACTATTGGACTGGGAAGATGAATATATATTTAATAGTAAATGCACTGACAATATAAAATGGGATTCACTTCATAATTTCAAAATACTGAAATATCAAATTTCAGTATCATGAAACTATGAAGTCGAATACCCTATACACCGAACATACACAAACCCAACACCCAAAATCACGAATCCACAAAATCCCAAAAAACACACATCACACACACTACAAAACACATACATACATGAACGTACATACCTCCCAACACTTCCTACAACAAACATAACACACACGCACACAACCAAGCACATACACACACCTACCCTTAGTATATACCCGCCCCTATTTTAAACTTGATCTGAGACACCCTTAGCAGTCTGGTGTTCACTCTAAATACAGAGAGAACATTTGAGAAGGCCAACCCACTTAGGTTTTAACTTCTGCTCCTCCTTTCTCTCTTCCTCGCTCCTTGCACTTTATTTTGCTTTTGCCTCTTCTTAAAAGTACTCAATTGTATTTATTCTGCTGCATTTATTACTGCTTGGTAGCAGGGTTACCACCTTTCATCATGCCTAAAACCAGAGTAAAGCCACACCCCTCACATCACCAGTAACCCTGCCCACCCCTCACCTGCCCAAATCCCACCCATTTTGTGATGTCATGATGACATCACTCGACGAGGAACGCCTTCTTTTTCCATTCCTGTTGCCTGCTTTCGGCTGATTTTCTATGCTTTTCTGTTAAAAAAAGCATAGTAAATAAGCCAATTTACAAACTCTGATAGTCTGTTTCCTTTTTGAAACAGAATACCAGAGTTTGTACAGTGTTTTCTGGACTATCAGAGAATCAGTTTGATTTCAGGATAGTCCGGAAAAAAAAACGGAGGGGTGGCAACCCTACTTGGTAGTAGCCTGATTAAATTGTAACTGTTATTCTAAGCCTTTTGGTTTAAGCATTTGGGCTTCAGACCAGTTGTTTTACATTAAGAAGGCTTGTGGTCTGCACTGTTGTGGCAGGACAGGTAGCTTACATCCTTCTAAATTGGGAATTGCTGATTGAAGGCTCAGTGTCTGCTATGCTAAAAGTGTATTAATTTTTGGTTTAAGCACTTGGGCTTCAGGCTAGTTATTTTACATTAAGAAGGTTTGCGGCCTGCACTCTTGTGGGAGGAGAGGTTAGATTCTGCCCTTCTGAGCTGGGAATTTCTTGTTTGCTGTAACATAGACTAGATTCAGGCATGCTGAATCTAGCTTTGTTTGTATAACTTGAGCACTAATCCAGGCCATCTTTTTTTGGAGAAGGTTCCCCTGCACCCTAGTGGCAGGAGTGTGCAGTTAGTACTTGTCTGATTGAAGACTGCTGGAACAGGGCTCAGTTTTGATCTTTTTTTCTGGTTAATTGGGTAATTTGTTTAAATTAGTTTGCTCATTTTCTATTGTTATATAAAAAAATGCACTTTATTCATCTGCTTTTACTGTATTTGTGTTTCTTCCTACTTTTGTGCATTTATTCTGCTATACTTATTACTGCTTGGTAGTAGCCTGATTAAATTGTAACTATTATTCTAAGTCTTTGGTTGAAGTACTTGGGCTTCAGACCAGTTGTTTTACATTAAGAAGGTTTGTGGTCTGCACTGTTGTGGCAGGACAGGTAGCTTACATCATTCTAAGTTGGGAGATGCTGACTGAAGGCTTAGTGTCTGTTACTCTAAGAGTGTATTAGACCTGGTTTAAGCACTTGGGCTTCAAGCCAGTTATTTTACATTAAGAAGGTGTGGGCTGCATTCTTGTGGGAGGAGAGGGTAGATACTGCCCTTCTGAGCTGGGAGTTTCTGGTTAAAGGCTTATTGTGCCTGCTTATTTGAACTGTTTCTTTCTGAAATTGGTAAGCTTTGTTTGCTGCTGGTGATCAGTCTCTATTTGAACAGGTTTGCCATAAATATAATCATTCAACCTCGAGCATGTGAACTCTACTGCTAAAAGCTGTTTTTTGATGTGTGCATACTGCATCTCAGTTTGGGTTAATGTTCTGGATGCATAGACTACTGGTATGAATTTTTGAAGATGTGCTGCATCAAGAACATACCTTGAAGCATCACAAAAAAAGAGTTATAGGTTTGTGAACATCAAAATATCTCAATGTGGGTGGACTGGCAATGTTCTTCAGAATGTCAAATGCTTTTTGGTGTTCCAACCAGGACCGGTTTACATTTTTGCATGTCAACTCACATAACAGTGCTGAAAGAACTCAGGTCTGGAATGAACTTTCCTAAATAGTTGACCATACCAAGAAAACATTGCAAAGGTGTGACATTTTCTGAAACTGGCATCTCAAGAATTGCTGCTTGTTTAGATTGATCTGGTTGTAAGCCAGAACTGTAAACAATTGACCCACATAAGCAACTTCTTTCAGTTTGAATTTGTCATGGAAGTCAGAAAATTTTCCTCATTACATTCTGATGAACCCAGAAATCACACAGCTTCAGACCCAATTTTTCCCAAAGCTGAAAAATGTTATCAGTCAAAGATGGCCAGCATGACAAACCAGTTTACCACTTGACATACAGAAGTATTTTCCTTATAGAAATGAGCTTATAATGGAAGATGGAATCATCATGAAAGGTCCTAAAGTGGCAACTTCTTCAGCATTACAGCAGGAATATATGAAGTTTCCATCGTGGTTACCCTGGAATTGATTTTATGAAAAGAAGGGCAAGAGGCGTAGTATTTTGGCCTTCTATGTCAAAAGACATAGAGAAGGAAACTCTAGCATGTTCCATTTGTAATAGCACTAAATCCCACCAACAAAAAGAACCACTTCATCTGAACCAGATTCCTGAATTACCATGGTTGACAGTTGCTAAATATATTTTCAAATGGAATGACCAACATTACTTAGTGTTAGTAGACACTTACAAAATTGACCTTCTTCCTAACTTAACATCCAGCACTGTCATTGTGAAGTTGAAGAGACATTTTTCTGTCCATGGTAGTCTGCATAAAGTCATATCTGACAATGGTGCACACTTTACAAGTCATGAGTTTAAGAGATTTGCTGAGTTTTGGGACTTTATCCATATTACTAGTAGTCCTGAGCATCCACAGTCCAATGGATTAGCTGAGTGTGCAGTTCAAAGTGTGAAGTACTTGATGGAGCATTCCAAGAGAGATGGTACCAATGTTTTTCTTAACCTAATAAATTTCAGAAGCACTCCTTGACATAATTTTCTTGGTTCACTTGCTCAGAGACTGATGTCCAGACAGACTAGAACAACTCTTCTGATTAGTAAACAATTACTGATACCAAACGCAAAGAACAATAGAATGGTAAAACTTTTGAGAAAACACCAGTCACAAAAGTTGTACTACTATAAATCCAGCAACCCTCTCAGCACATTAAGACAAGGAGAGATTGTGAAAATGCAAACATCTAAAGGATATGGTCGAGTGAGAATGAACAATAATATTTATGAAGAACAGAGATTTTACATCATACAATCTGAAGGAATGGATTTCAGAAGGAATCAAAGACACATACTACCAGTCTCTGAACAAGTGATGCAGCAGATCACCTGTGCCAATGACTCTGTTTCTCAGAGTGACTCTATACTTGTTCAAATTCTAGAGGACAGTGCAATTTCTTCAAGTAATCCTGATGTAATCCCCAAATTTCCAGTTGTAAAAGAATTCCCAGAGACTGTCCCTGTTGCTAAACCCAGTTAAAGTTTTTATGTGACCAGATCAGGTAGAATTTCCAGACCCAATCCAAAATACACAACGACCTGGACTTCAATTCAACTTGTTAAATGTTGATGTGATATCTAGCTTGTAAAATATCTTGTTCTCCTATTGCATGTCAAACAAATCAAAGAGGGAGGATGATCAAAGAGGGAGGATGCAGATCATTGTGTGTATAGTACTTAGTCAGCCATTGTAACTAGATAACGTGCATATAAGTTACTGAGCACATGCAAGATCAGTGCCATTTTGTGTAGTCAGTCAGAGTGAATGCAGGCATGAATGGAGATGCACATGTGAGTCTGTTTAAAGTAATGAGTCAGTCAGTTATCTTATGAAGTTCGAAGTATATATTCCAGTTACAGCTCCTGATGTGTTTATGTATAATAAAAGACTTCAACAAATACCCAGCCTTGATCCCCTTGGTAACTGCATTAGTAAAAGGGAGGGAGAAAAAAAAACAAAGCAAGTAACTGCAGCATCACTTAGAAGAACCCATCATTTAATTTCCCTTTACGAACTTCCTCCTTCCTAAAAATTCCAGTTAGTGACTCCAGAGAAAAAAACAAAAGCAGATCTAATGCAATTAACTGCAACAACGACAGTTGCAAGTGCATGATAGTGTGTGTGTGTGTGTGTGTGTGTGTGTGTGTGTGTGTGTGTGTGTGTGTGTGTGTGTGTGTGTGTGTGTGTGTGTGTGTGTCTGTCGATAATGGACTGAACTGCATCTGACAAAAACAAAGATATACAGGTTCAGATCTGTGTACTAGGCTAATGACCACAGAGGCCATTTTAAGTCTAGTCATGCATCCCAATTCTCAAACAAGTTCTGGTACCATTGATAAGTCTCTAAGCAAAAGCTTGGGAGATGAAACATTTACAAGTAGGGGTCTGAGATATTAACCATTTACAAGCTGTCTGTGCCCATTAGAGACATAGGTGTCCCACCAGGGATGAATTTCCTCTTCTCCATCCAATTGTAAACAAGAAAACTACCAGCAAAAACTGTGTAAATGCACTCAACGCCTAAACAATGTACAATGAAAAAACAAAGCCAAGAGAGAATGACTTTAAAACACATCAAATAAAATTCTGCAAAGCTTTTAGGTATAGCCCTTCCTCAGTCATATCTGCCGGAACCATAGAGTGAGGGGGTAGCACCCCCCACACTTTTACAGCTGCAAGACTTGTTTTTCTTTAAAGAGGACTCATGCATGCATCACGCACTAATGTGAATTTTAAAACACAAAAAGTGCGTGGAAAATGTATTTTCCAATCTCATTGCTGCTAGCGCTAAGCCTGCTGCCAGAGTCACCCACGGTAAGAAGTGCTCCGTTTATTACTTGCATGGCTGGTGTTGCTCCGTTTACTATTTATATGGCTGGTGCTGCTCCGTTTACTATTTATATGGCTGGTGCCTGGTTTACTATTTATATAGCTGGTGCTCCATTTACTACTTTTATGGCTGGTGCTCTGTTTACTATTTATATGGCCGGTGCTCCATTTACTTATAAGGCTGGTGCTCCGCGTGTGTGTGTGTGTGTGTGTGTGTGTGTGTGTGTGTGTGTGTGTGTGTGTGTGTGTCCTACAATGGGCAGGTACCTCATCAAGGATTATTTCTCTGCTTCATACCTATTCTTTCCAGGATAGGCTCCAGCTCCCTCTGCAATCCTGATTATGATTACAGTGCTATCAAGAAATGAATGAAACAAACTTATTTCTATTTGGTTAGCATCTGCTAGGTAAATTCATTTCCTGCATGAGCAGGACTGATCTATGCGTGCATATACGTGTGTGGGGGGTCGGTACAGGTGAGTTCGGGGACTCTCTTGTTGCTGACACTATCCTTTCTTCTCATCCACTGGTGGCCATTGATCATGAGTATATCAGAGTGTGCAGAAGTAAATAAGTTACACCAGTTTTCTCAGTCAGCAGTTTGTTGTTGTTAAGGAAAGACACAAAACTTAGATTTTAGCCAGACAAAAAATCTCTTTATTTAAAAACATGATCAAAGGAGACCAAGTAAAATAAACCTGTGTCTTCTCAAGCTAATGGAGAGCTCATATTTTTATAGTAAAATCACACAGCATGAATGAAATTATTATTTAATTTCAGCTGACTGACCAGGAAAAACAATGTATGCTTCTATAAGATCCTGTTGGCAGTCATTCTCATGCTTTCTTATCATAACCTTGACCATACTGATGAACTATTCATAATATGGTATTGAAGTTGCTGAAAAACACTGGAAACGAGCCACAAAGCATTATAGAAAATGATGAATTGTATATCCCACTGGATCACCCAGTACCAACAGTTAGAAAAGTAGATGCGAGAAAAAACAGATATAGTAGCCCATGAAAAGAAGACAAAAGTAGCTCAATAAAATAATTGCACCCAGTGACTACAGTCTCTTACGTACATTGAGACACACAGAAATGAGGGCAATGTAGAAAAAGGATACCCAGACATTTCCAGAAGTAGTGGTAGGGGCAATGGGTTTTATAAAACAAAATTGCAATCACACTTCGATATGTTACCTACACATGTAACTCCATATGAATTGCAGAGTCATTACTGGGCACATTGTGGGTGCTGGTGGTGAGAATTATCCAAGCTCAAACCCTGTACTTTAGGTGCAACAGCCTGCATACTCTACCCACACCATCACTTGTGATTCAGGGAGTCAGTCCATAACTCTCAACTGTCTAGATTTTCACAGAACATTTGGCTCATACTTTTGGTCTGTTTCTCTTAAAATGTGTGTGGTTTTCTATCAAATCTTTGGAAACACATGGTAACACAAAACACTATTTTAGCAACTTTCTAAGATTATACAAGCAATATTTAAAATGTGTCCCTGGTTTGGGGCCTTTGCCCCCCACCCCCAAATAAATTTTGGCTTTTTCCAGATTTCTTCTGCTGTGAAATTGAGAGCTTTACTTGTGTCAAGTGGATGGTGGAGTAGTAGTGTTGTTGCCTCCCATCAAAAGACTCACTGGCTTGATTCTTGACTGGGGCACCTTCTGTGTGGAGTCTGTATGTCCTGCCTGTGTTTGTGTGGTTTTCCCCCCATGTTACAAAGACATGTGTCTGGAGCATTTCTTCCTGGGCCTCTGCTGAAAATTGGCTTTGTTCCAAATCTGACTTTCCCGGTAAACAAATGTTAAATAAATAAACGCTTTTACAAGGAGCTGGGAGCTTCGGGGAAAGAGAAGTTTAGTGCTGCTTATTCCAGGTCTGTTTGTATTGTACAACAGGTAGTAGCCTTACTTTTGATGCAGAAAGCTGTGGGTTCTACTCCCACAGCATGCAGATGTCTCATTGATACTGTACTGTGTTGTATTTTAAAGGGAGTGGATGCTGCAGTCCTATGAATGTCCTCCTTTGGAGGAGTTACCTAGTAACTATGAACTTGTTATCAGTTTGACATCCATTCCTTATTGCAATATTACTAGCTTGTGAGTTTTAATGCAACATAGGCAATTTATTCTTCAAGGGCAACAGCCACTTTATTTGTAGATGAAACAATGAAATATAAAGTTGTTTCCTAGCAGTAACCTCTTCATTAGTTAGAGTCTGAGATCCCTTTAATGTGGGATTATTTAGATGACTTACTTCTGCAAACACTTTGCATATTCACTGATATTGGTGAATTGTAATGATAGAAGTTTGAGTGGCCTTTTATGGTTGAAATTTTCTAAAAAGGGTAGCTTTGTCATTATTGATGTTTCATTGCTTACTAGAAGACTGTTCAAAATTACACATTTAAAATACATTCTAACAACTGGTGCTGTATTATATAAGGAATAGAGTTTAATACAATCAGGAAGGTGAATCAAAGAATGCATACATGTATGCATGGCCCTAAAAATGTGTTTGAAAACAGTCTAGAGGAAAGTGAGAAAGGCTCAAAGTCATGGACAAATGTTAAGCTTTACTCTTGTTACCAAAGCAATGAAGTTAAAACAGTTCACACCACATTACCTTGACCTGGCCAAGCCTTTTGACACAATCCCTACTCAGGTGTAGTACAAAAGATGAATAATGTAGGAGCAAACACTTACATCACCAGCTGCATTGCCAACTTGGCTCACAGGATGCAGGAGATTGAAATAGGGGAAGAGACCAATCACTAATGGTGTCTCCCAGGGTTCGGTGCTGAGACTTTTTCTGTTTGGCATATACATCTCAAATGTAAAAGGAAATACCAAAAGGCTTTGGTCAGCTAAGTTTGAGATAACTGCAAGCTAGGAGCAGTTATTGAATTCCCAAATGACTTAACCATCATGCAGGAAGGTTTGTCCCAAATAACTGGTGTCAAAATCATGACAATGCCCTCTGAGAACTGACCCAATTATTTGGCATTCAGGAACATGTTTGTACAGTGACCTAACGTTTGACCAACATGTGCCCAGAGTCATAAGAAAGCCTTTCTATATTGCACAGCTTATAAACAAACCAATT
>NC_056741.1:1875982607-1876110107 GCF_019279795.1 Protopterus annectens
ACAGGAAACTTCATTAGACTCTATTTGACCACACATCCTGTCCCACCTATAAAGTCACAACCCATTTTTCATTGGCCCATATAAAATTTAAAAATATTTAAACATATATACATTTAATAAATGTAACACCATATTGTAAATAAAACCGTAGACAGGTATCACAAAAAAAAAAAAAAAAAAAAAAAAAAATATATATATATATATATATATATATATATAAATATTTGTCTAAACATGTGTGTATAAAAATATAAATATGTATGTATATGTTAAACCAAACATATATATTACCCTCCTATTTTAATTCCTACTTATACATCTACAATATTCTTCCATCCAACTTACACACCTACTGCAAATTATTTGCCCTTAGTTTTAGGTCTGGGATGAGAGAAATAGGGTCTATATCATAACGTCAAAGTCTGACAACTTCGAAGCACTAAACTCTGAACTTGAAAGTTTGAAGTGTAAAAATGTCGAAACATATAACAGAGATCACCATAGAGTGTGGGAAGGGAAAATTTCCCTTTACTGCACTGTAGTGTGATCTCAGAGTTAATATATTTAAGTAGCAGGGGGTGTGGGGGTGGAGGGGGGCTTGCCTCCCTGCATAGAGCATTTTTTTTGTTTTGAGTGTTGAGTTGATGTTTTTACACTTCAAACTTTCAAGTTTGAAGTTTAGTGCTTCGAAGTTGTCAGACTTTGACAATCTGATATAGAACCAGGAAATATGATTGTTTAACCCTGGGTAAACACAAGCATCAAGGCATAATTGTCATATTAGTTCCCTAAATTCCAGCCTTGATTTCCAGTCCCCACCCCCGTCCTGCAGTTTTATCCTTTCTATAATCCAAAATTTAAAATCTGCCCTAGGGCATTTGACCATGTGTTGGTACAAAGCATTGGTTTCTTTTTTTTTCTTATTATCTCATACATATGCTCGTAGATTCTTTGTTTCAAGCTCTGTTCTGTCTTACCTATATAAATTGCCCAGCAGGATGTGCAATATGCAATATACACCACACCCTTTGTTGAGAAATGATGATGTTCAAATGTCCATAATCTATACTGAGAAACAGGTAACCAAAGTTCTCTGGTATTGGCTATAAAAGGGTGCTGGGAATATCTGCCACACCTGAATGTCCCCCCAGTCCCCTCTTCCTTTTTCAACTTACTTGGTCGTCCTTTTTCAAAGATTTCTTTCAAATTCAAAATTTCTCCTGATCTAAGTTTTAATGGCCTATCAAATACCTCTAACCCAGTATTTATTTATGATTTTCCAAATTATTCCCAATATTATTATTTTATGTTACCACTACATATTTTTGTTACCTTCTATATTCTTTCCACTTCCTACATTTAATCCCCCATTACCAGAATTTTCCACTAATGGCATGTTCAATAAGGGTAGATATCTTTCCCCCAGCCCATAAGTACCTAAATTTTAATAGTTTTGACCAAAGTCTTTGGATATCCCCTATCAAGGAACAGGTTCTCAAATTCTAATTCTCCTATTAAATCTTCTTTATTTGATGTCATATGGGCCACCCATATCATCTGCCCTTTTACTATATTTTTCTTTTGTATAAATGGATGATTACTTTCAAAATGAAAATATGAATTTGAAAAACACTCTTTCCTATATACTTGGGACACTTAGCTCTTGTTTGTTAAATCATTTCTGATGCTCATACCCAAATAATGTACTTTGTTCTCCCTTATTTCATCTGTAAAATTCAAAAATTCTGTAGTCGTGTTCATATAATTAATAAAAAGGGTAATCAGCTGATAAAGATCCTGCCAAACAATGAATATGTCGTCCAGAAAAACGATAGTATGTTCTAATACATTCCTTAAACTCAGAATTAAATATAAAGTTTTTCTCCCAGTATAACATTACTATATTAGCAAACATTGGTGCACATGATGCGCCCATTGCCACTCCATCCAACTGGTGATAATATTCCCCCTAGAAGTAAATAAAACTATTTTCCAGTACCAGTTCAGTATTCTCAATTACTAGCCTGAACTCATTAGCTTTCAGAAAACTGAATTTCACCAACACTTCCTCAAAACATTCAAGTCCCAACTCATGTGGGATGATGAAAAATGGGTCTTTCACATCTATTGTTATAAAACAAAAATTAGCATTAAACGCTAATTCCCCAATTTTGGACAAAAAATCCCACAAATCAATCAAAATATGTGGGTACATGCCTAAAAAGGCTTTAAACTTATTGTCCACATACACTGCCAGTGGCTGGGTTTTCAAACCTGCTGAAGTAACCACTGGTCTTAGTAGGGGGTCGGTTTTGTCATTGTGGACCTTGGGTATTCCAAAAATTCCTGAGATATATTATTTAAATACCTTCAAAAATTCAAACGGTTGCTTACTAATACATCCCTGAACCAAACTGTCTTCCAAAACCATGCCAATCCTTCTATATGCCATGTTTACTTCATTGCATGACACTTGGGCATACCTCCCACCTGAATTCAGAATCCCCAATATTTTAGCTGAATAATTCAAATTCTCCATAATGACCACCCTACTCCCTTATCTGGGTTCATAATTCTAATCATCTTATTTTCTGTCAGCTCTTCTAAGACCTGCTTTTCTTCTCTTGTTAAATTATTTGAATACCTTCTCTTTGTTTTGAATACTTTTTTGGTTTCATTCACAACTAAAGTTTAAAAATTACTTAATTCTGATGTATTGGTGGATTCCAAATACTTTTTTATTCAGTTCTTCACCTACTGCCTTAAAACTGGATTCCCCAAATATTAATTCTAAGTTTAATTTCCTAATAAACATTTTAATGTCTAATATCGTATTGGCCACATCACCTTTTCTCACAGGTATAAACGTAAATCCCTTCTTAAATAAACTAAAGTCGCCATCATTAATGTCAATATCTACATAATTACATATATGGAAATTATC
Organism: Protopterus annectens; assembly: GCF_019279795.1. Taxonomy (NCBI): domain Eukaryota; kingdom Metazoa; phylum Chordata; order Ceratodontiformes; family Protopteridae; genus Protopterus; species Protopterus annectens. Next base: position 1,875,985,552 of record NC_056741.1, read on the forward strand.
TTTTACACATACAACTTCTCTTTGAATATTGTCAGTTATAGACTCCTCATATTCATCCATTTGGGTCTGGTGGAGCTCTTTTAATTACCCTCCTATTTCTGCTGGGATCTGGGGAATTGTCTCTGTTTCCCTTGATATTGGGTTCTCTGTCTCTCTGTTACTTGTGCATATGTGGGTCATGCATTGAGATTCCTGATTTTCTTAGATGTCCTTGGGGCTGTGCTCCCTAAAGAGAACCTCCCATTTCTAGCATTGCCCTCACTTCCATGATTGTACTGTTCCTCATTAGTACATTCATCACTACTATTGTAACTATAACAATTGTGATTGTTATTATTATTGTTGTTGTAGCCTCTTTTACTGTCATCCTATTTGAAAAATCCCACTTTGTATGCCTTCCCTTCCACGTATTCTTTATTATCTCTCTCCAATTTCCCTATTCTTCTTTTTAGGTTTTTACTAATAATGTTGTATATATCCTTGAATATCAATAAAAATATCCATTTGTGTTCATTAACAGTAAACAACAGATCAACCTGTATTTTCTGAGTTAGCACATCAGTTTCATCTTTAATCACTTCAAGAATTTTATCATTGTTCTTAATAAACACCCTCATTAGGGCAATACCACATTCATTTAATATATTTACTACATCATGGAAAAATTCAGAACCCTCACTGATATTATTTGGAAACTTGTTCAGCCTTAGCCCTTTAGGAACATGTTTCTGTTTAATGCTTTCATTTAAAAAACAGTTGTCCACCAACAAAGTCTTAAACTTTAGCATTTTCTCTTTGAGTTTATTACACATACCTCCGTATGAGGCATGTAAGTCCATGTTTCCTTAATGTGATGCTTCCTTCACAAAGATGGTCTTGTTTAGCCATTCATGTAGATCCAAGTACAAATAGTCTTCCATTACCATATAATTATAGCTGTTTTCCATGAACCAGGCCATTTAGGTTGAAGTTATCGGACAATCTCCTTGGTTGATATTACTTCCACCTCCATGTTGGGCTCCCTGTGTTTTGTTATTCACTTCCTGGTTTGAAATCATTACTTCCTGACTCCATTGAAAACATGGGATAGATGTGTCCGAGTCTGTAGCATCAGTCTCAGGCTGTGAAAACAGTTGCACCAGGCTCATAAGTTCGCCGATTAGTGAGATACCACCTCTCCCTAGTTGGGACACTTCTTGGACACCAGGTGCTGCCATTCCAAAAATAATACCAATCACCAACAAACGAAAAATGCTGTTGTAATTCAGAAACCAAAAACCACAACACCACCTCCAGCTGGAAGCACACAGTGCCAATAAAGGCAATCCCAAATGGAAGGAGCCAAAAAACAGCATATATTAAGTCCAAGAATAATGTATGTAAAATCCAAGTAATATAAAACGGTTGAAACTGATGCGTTTGAATACACACCATTTTATTACAATTCCAGCAAAACAAGCTTGAGCGCTTTTGTATCCAGAACAGGAAACTTCATCAGAATATATTTGACCACACATCCTGTCCCACTCATAAAGTCACAACCCATTTTTCATTGGCCCACATAAATTTCAGTCTTATAAATTTGAAAAAAATACCAGCCATCGAAATACAGGATAAAAAAGCAGTCATTGTGCTATCAACTGACAGTGGAAAACAAAAAAACTTTGCTTCATAAATAAAATATATGTCCAGCATTTCACTTGAAATCAGCACAGCTGATGCTATCTTCAACACCAAAACACAAAAAAATGCAACTAGAAAAAAATTGAAAAAAGTATTTTAACCTTTCTATACCTTTCACAAACAAATAAAAATGTTGTCAATCCTCTTCTCATTAAACTTAAAACAGGTACTGTCTAATAGCATTTCACAGACTACTAGAACAAAAAATATGACTGCAAATGTACATGCCAGTAAAACCGATGTATACAATAAAGAGTAGTCTTCCCGCTTTCTTCTGTGAGCTCCTGTACTGTCTGATACAGTAAGGTAACAATATCAAAAATCACTAACATTTTAAAAATGTTTGAGTAGCTGTATTCTGTTAACCCACTACCAACACATTAATTTGGTTCATCTTTCTGTTTTCTTTCTTTCTTTCTTTTTAATACTTTAAAAGCACATATAATAGCACCACATATTTACTCCACATACACCAACAAACATAAAAGTTTAATAAGGTAAAGAAGGAAAACAGAGTGAATAAAGAAAAAGCCCACATACTCCAAGGTGAAGATAAAAATAGAAGATATCAAAGGTAATACTAATTTAACATCAAACCCTGAGAAGAATTATAATGTATACATAAAGAAAAACTTTCCTTCAACAATAATTCAGGAAATGGTACAGCTTCCCAGTTGTATAAGACTCATCTTTTACTAAACGTAGTTCCTAAACTGATTTTATGTTGATGATACCTAAAAATGATCTAATATGTACAGCAGATAATACTCAATTTGTAATGGTGCATTAACTTTCAATTAATATTTTTATCATTTTTTTGTGTAAGTTTCCAAAATTCTCCTACTGTCAGACAAAGCCACCAGCAATGTGTTTAATTTGCTTTGACTGAGTTACAATGCCAGCAGTTTGGACTCAGCAATGTATTCATGAGAAATGAATACGTACTAGTTCACATTTAGGGGATATAGTCTATCCTGGTGTTGAGCAAGAACAGAACCAACTTTTGGCTTAGAAGACTTTCAGAATGGGTTTAAAGGATATTTTTTTTTCAAACATCTTCACTGAATTATCACTTATGACATAGGCAAATTTATACTTATATAAAAGTAATCAAACTATATTAACATGACAAACATTATACTTCAAATATATCGATATACATCATATGACCTAAGCAATACTGCATAAAGTATTCAATTCATGCCTTTTTTAAACAAGAAACATCTTTACTAAATCATCACTTACACAGGCAATCATACATTTATATAAATGAAAACAAACCACACCGACAATCCTAATTGCAAGCATTTTTCATCACAAACCATACCGACACTTCCAGTTGCAAACATTATATATCACTTATAATCTACCCAATCTTTCTCACAGGAGGGAGGGTACTGACATGGTGGATACAAATAAGGAGCTCCAGTCCTTAGCAACATGGTATGTGTATAGACAATGCCCGGCACATTTAATAGGTTTGTGGACAAACAAGAGTTTTTGGTCATTGGATCATAGTGACCGACTGGGGACACAGTTGTGTAGAATGCTATTTAGCGCTGGACAAGTAGATGGATGTTGGTTAATTTTATAGGTGTTAAGAAGCTGTGTATATATCAGTTGATGTGATAGTTCTAACCAATTTAGGATTTTAGTGCTATACAGTGATGGGTTCTGACAGGGGTATTTGGTGCAGATTTAGCAACTTAGTTATAACATTATTCAAGTTTTGATTTTTCTGATGCTTGGAGGTTGGTAAGATGGCAATGCCATAAAGATGCACAGGGAAGAGATAAGTAGTGGCAAGTGTAGTTTTAGTTGCATTAGTGACAAAGTTGTTGGCTCTGTAAAACATCCCTAGTTTTTGATGAGTTCTTCTAATGCAATTTTGTATATGAAGATTGAATTTAAGATTATCTACAATCCTTAATAATTTGCTATGAGAAGTGACTTCAGTTATTGTATTATCAAGATACAGGGCACTAAATTTAGTTTTTCATGAGAGAGAGAGATTTAGGGGAACAAAGTAGAAGCTTAGTTTTTTAGGTATGAGCATGAGTTGTGAATTACAAAGCTATGTTTCAGTAGCTGTTAAAGCTTCCTGAGTAATTTTTTGTAGGTGTGCCATATTGTCAGATATGAAAATAAGTGCAAGGTCATCTGCACTCTGCATTTGGTTGGACTGCTGTGTGGATGTGTGGTGGTGGTTGGTGAGAATGTTAAGGAAGAAGGGACCACGGATAGTGCCTTTTGGTACACTGGTGGTGACTGGGAAGTATAAAGAAATGGTGGAGCGTCATTTTAATAACTGATGCATATTGGACAGGTGGCTTTTGACTGTAGAAGGGTGGGTTGAGAGAGACATCATGAGTACATTTGAAGTAGATGTTTGCTGTGACAAACTGTGTGGAATGCTTTACACAAGTCTAGATATAAGGAGGAAACTAGTTTGCTGTTGTTTCTAGCTTTATTGACAGTATATAACTAAAACCAAATGAATAACAGTGTTGGATATAGAACGGCTTCTTTATTTACTTTTAAGCGCTTTTCATTTGTCTCAAATAGCAAACTTCATCAAACAACAAACTAAAACCTTCCTTCTTATATACTTAAAATGGTGTAATTTCCTTTACAAACAGGAAGTGGCATATTCGGTGCTTTTTTATTTATAAAAACATATGACTCGTATAAAAAGTTGTTACTAAAATACTGATACAATATATAATCATCTAAGCCAACATGCTCCATGAATAATTATATTGCAGACAATAAATCGTTTTTTATATATCAACACAAATATTCATAGATTAAATAAAAAACTTACTACATCCATCATACTAGCAATGCATTTCCTATGAGACCCAATGATTAATAAAATAGTGATTGCTATATACTCTTGAAAAGGCACAATATGAATATAAATATACTAAGCAGTACCTAAACTGAAAATCTTATGAATAGTGTTACATTTTTTATTATTATTATTTATTACTATTATTATTATAATGCTATGTTACATGAAGTGGCACAGACATCAATAATGAAGAACAAAAAACAAGACAATTAGTTCAAAGTAATACTCAATCACAACTTGATTTGCAAGAGGAGAATTTGAATGTTGACCAAAATTATCCTCTTTTAAGAAGATCAGAAAGGATTCGTAACAGGAGCAATAATAACAACTGTAATTGGTCTAACAATCAAAATTTTTATACTCCGTCCAGAAGGAATAAAAGAGGCAGGGGTGGTTACCAGGGGTGAGCCAGGTTCAGAGGTTACAATTGGTAACCACGAATATTGAACGTAATGAAAGCAATGTCACCATGGTAGATAATTTTTTGGACAATAATTATATAACTGATGTTTTTCATAATATTATCAGCAATAATGATGAATTTTCAGTCATTGACAAAGCAGATGATGGTATATATACTAATTGCTGTAATAATTATGGACTAAATGTACAGGTACAAGGCAATATTATTTTTAATGAAAAGCCTACTATAGTATTGAATACGGCCCAAAACTTCAAGGTGTATATTTTTATACTAGTATTGATGAGACCATGGTCAACTTGTTGAGCAAAGGTTTAACCTGTTTTCCAACACAAAAAACAAACATAGTTGATGTCTTAATTGATTTAAAAATGTTTTTACGAAAATTTAATTTTAGAATACTTTTTGGTAATGGCGGTAATAATTTCCAGCAAGATGTGCTAAGGATTAGTAGCATGTTCAACCCCCCCCCCCATCCAGTTTTCACATTATATGAAAAAATATGTGAATTGGACATTAGGAATGTATTGACTAAAATGAATAGCGAGTATGAAAACAAGAACAATTTAACTAAGGAAAAAGAGCAGATACTGTCATTCCTAAAACAACGGAAAAATAGAATAATAAAACCGGATAAGGGAGGGGTTTAGTAGTGATGGATGTATTTGATTATAAGCAAGAAGCAATACCATACTTAATACTGATACTTATGTAAAAGTAAGAAAAATGAGCTAAATATAGCATATAGAAAAATCAGTGTTATGCTCAATGATATGTTTTTGGATGGCAGGATAGATATTGACATATTCAACTATTTGAATATGACTTCCCCTACTATTCCTACCATTTTGGAGTGCCGAAAATACATAAGAACATTTATAATCCCCTCCTTCGTCCTATTTTCGATAGACATAACTCAGTCACTTATACTTGTGCCAAATTCTTGGATTATAAGATAAAGATTTTTTTAGAAAAACAATCACAATTTGTAAGGACTCATGGCATTTTTTGGAATTAATAAGTAATACTGTATATTCAGATGAGACATTGTTTTTAACTGTGGACATAAAATACCTTTTTTCTGTCATCCCCCATCAGTACAGTATTCAGGCTATAGAAGAATACCTTTATGAACAAGGTGTACCACATAATGAAGTTAATCTGTACATTCATTTATTTGATATTGTTTTAAAAAACAATTACATTAAATTTGGTGATGAATATTACCTCCAAAAAGTGAGGGTTGCCATGGGTTCCCCATGTGACACTATCTCTGCAAATCTAGGAATGGTAGTATGGGAAAAAAAGTTTGTGCTTAATGGCAACTATAGTGAGTATATCAGTCAATATTTGCGATACCTGGATGATATTTTTATATTATGGAAAGGGACAGAAGAGATGCTTGGTCATTTTTTGTCCTATATTAATAATACACTGATTATTTAAAATTTACTCATAATCTTGGTAAGCAAGAAATTATTTTTTTGGATGTGAATTTAAGTAAGGACAAGGTAAGAAAAGCATTCAAAGCAAAAATTCATAGAAAATCGACTTATTTGAATTCTTTTTTGCATTTTACCAGTTCATATCCTATAGGAAATAAAAGGCAGTGGTAAAAGGACAATTTGTCTGCACCACAAGAATGGTAACTCATGTTGACTTTGGTAAGGAATGTGGGTTGCTTAAAAAGCTGTTCATCAAGAGAGGATATCCAACACGTATGTTGGAAGATATACATAATGAAGTGTGAATAAAAAGGGAGAATGGACATTTTAACCCCATTCTTAGTTACCAAGGAGAGAATCATCTGATAAGGACTAAACAAGTGCAATATGACTGCTCAGTTGAATTTATAACAACATTTAGTATGTATTTTAACAAAGTAAAAGTAATCATGATAAAGAATTGGGCAGTCATTAATGATGACATAAAAATCAGAGAAAAGGTAAGGGAAGGATTAAAATGGTGGCAAGAATAGGTAAAAGTCATAATAACTTAATAGAGCACTGCAAAAAGTCTACTAATAACTTGCACATGGGTATGAGTAGGTGTGGAATGTGTAACTACTGCAGTTTTATATCCCAAGGTCAATGGGTTGAGATAAAAAATAGAAAATATAGAATTACTGGAACATTTAATTGTAATATAAAAAGGGTAGTTTATGTTGCCATATGCCAATTATGTCCAGCATATTATATAGGAACAACAACTAGAAGTTTGAAAGAGGGAATATATGAGCATATTTATGCAATTAGAAAATGTATTTTAACAACTGCATTAGCAAAGAATATATATGAATTTAAAAATCATCTGTTCAAGTTTTGTGTAATACAGAAGATTAAAGAACAGGACGGGGGGACCTTGGACTATTCAGCTGGAAAAGGCTGAATTGGTTTGGCAACTGCAACTACATTCATGTGTATGGCCAGGATTAAATGATTACTGCACTGTTAATAGTATACTTAAGTTAAAGGCATTGGCTAGGTAGTAAGTAAATAAATAAAAAAGTAAAAAAAGTAAAAAGTAGAAAAGTCAATAAGTAAGGAAATATTATTATTACTAATAATAGTAAATAATAAAAAATATAACATTATTCATAAGATTTTCAGTTTAGGTATTGCCTAGCATGTTTATATTCATACCATGTCTTTTCAAGAGTATATAGCAATCACTATTGTATTAATCATTGGGTCTTACAGAAAATGCATTGCTAGTATGATGGATGTAGTAAGTTTTTCATTTAATCTATGAATATTTGTGTTTATATAGAAAAATGATTTATTGTCTGCAATATAATTATTCATGAAGCATGTTGGCTGTATCAGTATTTTAGTAACAAGTTTTTATATGAGTCATATGTTTTTTAAAAAAAGCACTGAATATGTCACTTCCTGTTTGTAAAGGAAATTGTGCCATTTTAAGTATATAAGAAGGAAAGTTTTAGTTGTTTGATGAAGTTTGTTATTTGAGACAAATGAAAAACACTTAACAGTAAATAAAGAAGCCGTTCTATATACAACACCATTATTTATTTGGTTTTAGTTATACAGTTTGGCACTTTTTGGTTTGTTTACTGACAGTATCTAAATAGGTTAAAAGTGCAGTGTTAGTACTATAGGAAAATGGAAGCCTTATTGTGTGAGGATAGGAGTTCTTCTTGCAGGAGATACTTTAGCAATTGTTTTTGAATTGTTTTTAATACATTTTTCAAGTGTTTTGGAAATGGGGTGATAAGACTGCTATAGATCTAAAGTTAGTAATGTCTGTTAAATTTTCTCTTTCGTGCAGAGGGATAATGTGTGACTTTTTCCAGAGAAAGGTAATGCCGTATTCCGGGGCTGACCTATTTATAAGGATTGAGACAGGAAATGCAATTGGAAAGTGATCAGCTGACATAGAGCATGGTTTCAGTTTGTTTAAGAGTAGTTTTATATAGGATGTGGGCACAGATTCGAAGGAGAAAGTAGATGTGAAGATATCTGGCTGTTGGGCAGGGTCAGGACTGGATATTAGGGAATTCTTGGTTAGAGATGCTCTACTAACTATGAAATAAGTTGAATTATATTGCAGTTTTGAGTGGGAAGCAATTGGGAGAGGGGGTTAGAGATGATATTTTGGCCAGGATACACAATTTCTTTAATGCCTATGCAAATTGTTAGGGTTATGTTCACTATCATTCTGAAAGTTACTGTAATATAACTTTTTTACCTTTACTTGCTTTTGAGTATGATTATCAAGTATTCTGAAGTTTTTAAGATATTGTGGTGTTTTATATTCTGCAATTCATTTCCTATGTGTTGTCTATCCTGCATTAGCATTCTACTCTTTTTAGATAGCCATATTGCATTATTTGCTTTTATTATCTTCCTTCTAGGAGTTTCAATGTTATTTATGATATTCACAAAGGTTGTATTAAATCCATCTACAGCATCATCCAAAGGGAGGATGTTTAGGAAGTTCTAGTCACTAGATGATAGGATAGTAATGAACATTTCTGGGATAAACTTGAAAAGGTTGTGTTTTGTTTTCTAAGCATGTTGTTTAAGTGGATGTGTGAGATATCTGGTTGTATAGATTGGGAGATGATAACTGACAGAGTCTGATATTGTATCTGTGGTTCTGTATTTGCTAGTGTTTGGTACTAGTATCCAGTGTATTAGGGAAATTAATGTATTGCTATCATGTGTGGGTTATTAATTATTTGTGTGAAACCATATAAGTTCATGTTAGCTGTAGGGTAGTTAGAGTTTATGTCCAACCAATTAACATTCACATCATCTAGTACTATTTTTTTTTCTTGTGAAACTGCTAAAGATATCCAATGTAGGATATCTTCCAGTATATCTATACTGTCACCAGGGGGGATGTAAAGGGCAGTATTACATATTTATGTTCTTACCATTATGCTTCCAAACTTCAATTCATTCTCTGTGGCTTTCCATTTTAGTTTCATAGGAAAAAATATTATTGTATTTGGAATTTTAATGGTTTTGAAAATACTTCCAATATTTCACACTCTTTCTTTTTCTTATTAAACACAAAAACCTTCCTATTACATCTGGCATATTTAACATCTAAGTGCTATAATCATACCAAGTATTGGACTCAATACTCTCAACCAGAAATTATTTAAGAAAAGGAAAAATCCATAATTTCTTACTCACCCATATAAAATTAAATGCTTGCACCCAAAGAATTATATCAGACATATAGGGTTTAAAATGCAGAAGAAAATGATCTAATTCAGAATAATTATGTAAAAGCCATAACAAACATTTATTGGATCTAGTAATTAAACAGTAAATATCAAGATAAATGTACTTATCATTATAAAGAATATTGATTAAATTAATAAGTGTGCATGCTGCAATATATTTAGACAAATCAAGCATTGCTAAACCACCTTGATCTATAAGTGCACACAATGATATTTCAAGGTATTCAAGGAAAACCATTTCTCCATTAAAACTTAGAAAAGAATTATCCTTGATTTATTATACCATAATGGTTTAGGTGGTTATAATAGACAATGGAAAAGGGAAAAATAGAAGGATTAACATTTTAATAATATTGATTCTACCTATGTCAGAAAATGTATTTGTGTTGGTTGTATCCAATTTGACTATTATTTTAGCATAAAATTAGTACATCTCCTCAGCCATCTTATCATATTGTTTAGTGTAGCTTATAACCAAAACAGTGAAACAGTGCATTTTTATAAACAGTTTTTTTCTTATATAACATTAATATTTCAGATTTCACACAGTTAACCTTCTATCTTACCATGTCCTTAGCTGGTATTAAGAAGAATGTCTTTCTCATAGTTTTTTATTACAATCACAATATCATCAGCAAAAGCAGTGTGAGTTAGCAAATTTCCATTAATAACAACTGAGGTTATCAAGCTATGAACTTTAAACAATAATTTATTAATGATCAACAAAATATTGATGCCATCCCTGTCTTACCCATGCAGTTGGCTCAGTTGTTTTTCAGAATGTTGTCCATATATTTTTAGAAAAGCATACATTCTATTATACAGGTTTCTGATTATTCTTTTTATATTATCTGGTAATTTGTAATATTCTAAGACTTGCCAAATTTAAGCTCAATTCAAAAGATCATCAGACATGCACAATTTCATTAAACCCACTTTATCAACATTGTTCTTATTTGCTCGATTATGACTTGATGGTGATGATTAGCCTGATGTATTGAAATACCAGGTCAAAATCCAAACTAAAATGTATCTTACTTTATACTGAGTGGAAATGTAATGTTCTTTTTCAATGCTCTAGGAATAAAATGATCATTATTAATCAAAATAAGTATAGGTCTATAAGGTTTGGATCTACAGTGTTTGGGTAGCATACCGACCTTCCTGTCTTTCTTGATTAGTACTGTCTGAGCTTCATATATGTAGAAATTCTCCAAAAAGGAATCTTTAGGGAATTTACTAAATTAAACAAAAAAATCTGCTGAAATATTTTTAAATTCTGTATGGAAGTCTACAATAAATCCATCCAGTCTTGGTTCTTTATTTTACTTTAATGGGGATATGGTCTCTATTCTAATTCCTTACTATTTTAATTTATTAGTACTTCTTATAGTAATAGCCTAAGTAAAATAGAATACCATCACTTTTATGCTGTTTCAAACAGTGACACAACACAGATTTATGATATTTAACACTGGCATTTCAGGTAATAACTCTGAATCCTGAGTATAAAAATTGTCAGCAAACATTCCACCTAAATGGCATTAATGCAATCAGAAAATTCAAACAGTTGGTTGTCCAAAAATGAGTGTTTTTTGGGAGAAAGGACTGTGAATCACACACCTTATTATTTAATATAAATATGCAAATGGGGTGCCATCACTCAGAGAAAAGGTAAGCATTATTTTTTGCCCTAGAAAGTACTTTTTTTTATTTTTATTTTTTGCTTAGAATGATATTTACAAATCATAAATACTAGCACATTCATTTCTGAAGATAAAATTGATTTCTAAATTGCCTGAATGAAATATGGCTCATTACAATTAATTCTTACAATGCTGCAATATATGAAACATACAGCAAGACACCACCCTAAGGTGTCCTAACCTCCTAGTATAATATTTAATAACGGATTTATAGCAAGAGCTTGTCTCTGTAAAATGAACTGTATGACTGTTATAAGAAAGTTTACTATTCACTCAAGACAAATTGTCTCACATAGTTATATTTTGTTCCAATATCCTTAATATAAAAATGTAAACAAATTAATTTTTTTTCACTGCCAAGCCATCACTCCAATTCTGACATGATTTCTTTAAGAATGCTTCAAGGTTTCATTTATTGTTCTTTGCCACCTGTATACATAAGTTATTTTTTGTTGAGTTGTTCAAATTTTACTAAGTGTTATTTTTAAACCATTATGTGTTACCCCCAATATTGCTTTGAGCTGTGTTGTTGTTTGGGTTATACATTTTTACTAAAACAAGTTTTGACAAAAAAGTAAAAAATTTTTTTCTCAATTTTCAGCCATGCACTCACTCTTAAAAAAAGAACTTTCTATAATGCCAGTAAAGTATATTAGGATAGGACTTGAAACAAATATCTTATGACTATTGATGCTCCATTCTTATGTGTCAGTTTGTTATGGATAACGCTAATGTCATGCACTTGAAGTTTCAAGTTCTTAATGGTGGAGTTGAAATCCATGGCAATCTCCTGGTTGTACTGTGCCTAAGTCAATTATTAAGCATCCATTGGTTGATGCAAAGGTTGTCAGTAAATGAATCCAGAGCCACCTACACAGAGTCATAAGAGGAAATGAAAGCTCAGTGACAGTGATCCAGTTCCATCTATTTTGAATGACGTTTTATTTGATTTAAGATTGTTTGCTATGAATGTGACACTAAGTGCTATGTTTCTTAACCACTCATATAGTGATTTTTTTCTGAATACCTAGCACTTTTGTTCCAGTTAATAGCTCTGACAGAAGTTTTTCTTAGATCATGTGAGCATCATGTTTATGAAGTTTTATCTGCTAAACGTAAGTAAATGTTAGTAATCACAAATGCAGTCACCATCAACCACCTTGAAGAAAAAATGCTGTAAAATACCAATGAAGGCTGTCCTCCTTATCAAACGTGTATACACCAAAAAGCGATAACTAAGTTACATACACAAACGAAAATACACATACAAAAAATGGTTTAATAATTAAATACATTGTTAATGAATCCTAAAATTCATAAATAAACCCCCTATTTATAATAAATCATTAAATATAAAATATTAAATGCAGATATAAATCAATCTACAATAATATACAATGGTATACAATGGAATTTAATTATTAAACCATTTATATATATATATATATATATATATATATATATATATATATATATATATATATATTTTTAAATATGCATTTTAGGAAAAGAAATGCAATGCACTGTAGTAATTTTTGTACAATGAGACTGTTATTGGAAAATGTTATACTTGTGCTTTATTTTTATGCTTAGTGCTAGAGAACTCAGTGTGTTTAGGAACTGTAGTAGGGTGTTTTTATTGTGTGTGAAACAAATTAATATTTATTGATCTGCATTTATTTATGTATTTAAAGTTATACTTAACTATTTATAACACAAAATGTAACATGAACTTCATATATTATAATCATTTGGACCCTCATGGGTTAAAAATAGTTCACTAATTGACCAACCAATGGAATATATTTCAACACTATTTAAATGATGGAAGTATGGTAAAGCAGATGATTCTGATGAAGTCTCTGTCTTAGGAGATGAAAGCGCTAAATATGTTCTTATTTTTATTTTGCTTGGTTCGTAACAAAAGTTTTTGTATGTAATTTGGTTATCGCTTTTTAGAGTATACATGTTTGATAAGGAGGACAGCCTTCATTGGTACCTTACAGCGTTTTTCTTCAATAAAGTAAATGTTTCTAACTTGAAATACACTGAACATATTGCAGTGAACATATTGCAGTGAAGAAACTATGTGAATCACCTTTACTTGACATTCGTCCAGCTGATAAAGGTGGAGCCACTGTGGTGATGGATAAGAGATTATATTTGGACTGTATGCTTTTAACGTTGTCTGATTTAGACAGTTATGATGTTTTAATGAAGCATCAAGTGAATTAATTGATTCAAAAAGTTAAAAGTGATTTGCATGATTTTTATATGAGTGGTTTATTGTCACATGAACTTTATGAGTTTTTTTCTCTTGAACACCCTTTAATACCCGCTATGTATAGACTTCTTAAGATAAAAATATTAAAGATCCTCCAATGAGAACCATTGTCTCTAGTCAAGGTTGGCCTACACAGCCTCTCTCCATTTACGTTGAAAACATGTTACACCCTCCTTTGGATGGAATAGGTAAGGTTTTAATAGATACTAAGTATTCTGTTACAACATTATATAACTGACACAAATATTCTAATAGAGGCTATGATACTTGTATTTTTTGTAATGTTGGATTTGAATTCTTTGTTCACAGCCATACCTAATGATATAGGTGTGGAGAACATTAGATTGTTCTTGTCATATTTTACTAACTAAAATTTTTTAATTGTATTTGCTGGTTACTTGACCTTATTCTTAAAAACAATGTATTCATTTGTAATAACAGGTTCTATTTACAGAAAGTAGGTGTAGCAATCTGCATAGTATGTGCTTATAGCTATGCAAATATGGAGCTGGCATGTCAGGAACTGAATATGGTTTTGACTGGAAATATTTTTATAGATTATATTAAATATTAAGGGTGATTTGTGGATGATATTTTTCTTGTAAGGACTGGATCTTTAGCAGCATTGTATGATTGTTCTTAATTATCGGCATGGGACTACTTTGTTTTTGAAATTTAGTGCTAAATATTTGATAAGTCCATTGACTTTTTAAATGTTTTCATTATTAGGGATGATACTGGAAAGATTTCTATGACTTTGTATAAAAAGAATGCAAGAAGAATAATATTTTACAGAGAACAAGTATGTGCCCTCGGTATATTTATAATAATATCCCCAAACATCTATTTATTAGAGCTGCAAGGCTTAATAATGATGATACAACTCTCTCTGTGGTTTTTAATGATATAGAAATTAATTTTTTTGACAGCTATTTGAAGAGACTAAAAATGTTACTAAGGATGTTTTGTTACACAGACATACTTATGTGAAGCCTTATTTTTCGGAATTTGGTACTTTAACTAAATGTGATAGTATAAATAAAAACAGAGCCAGGATTGTCCTAACATGTTCTAGTGATAATTTATTTTGTGATGTTAAGAAAATTGGTATATTTTAATGATTGATGCTGGTTTGAAGAATAAACTTAGTTTTCTTTTAAGAACGGTTTATCTCTTTAACACCAATTATGCTATAATCATAATTTACTTTCTTATCCTTCTTCTGCAATGGTGGGTAGTTTTCCTTGTACGTCATGTAATGGCTGCAAATATGTTTGATCAACATCTATTTTTGTACATCCTGATACTGGGAAGTCGTATAGTTTTAATTTTTATGCTTATTGTAGTAGTGTGAATTTAATGTATTTAGCTCAATGCACTCGGTAGTCTTGCTTTTATGTTGGTAAACCAATTGTTCTTTTAAATAACACATTCTAGGAATTTTATATGATATTAAGAAAAGGAAGGTATCTAATACACTAGCTAAACACATGTGCACTATGGGTAAAGGAGATTCCTATATAGTCTTTGTTTTACAGTTGTTGAATGTTAATTTGAGAGGGATGAAGTTTCTAATAAAACCAAATGTATTGAGTTAAAATGGATTTTAACATTGCAAGCTGATATAGGCTCAGGTTTAAATGAGACTGTACCTTTAAGGCCTAGCCTTAAATCATCTGTTTTCTGTCATTAATTATTTAAATGTGTTGTTTCATTATTGTTTTACATTGTCTGTTGAAGTGCCTATTGGGCGTGAAAGTGCTTACCGTATATAAAAACATATTATTTTTTACTACTTTTGGTCATGTTAGCTGGTCTCCTTCATTTTATATATATTCTATTGAGTTGTTGGTTTGACCAGCTTTTATCTGTTTTGGATATCCTATATATTTTGCATTGCACCAATGGAAAACGACTCTCAAAGGGCTCTGACCATGCAAAAGGAAGCTAGAAAATCAGGCCAGAGAGGCACTATTTGCAGGCTTCCCAGAAAAAGATAATTAAAAAAGTAGCAGTATTAAATGAAATTAGGATGTTTAGAACAAGGTTACAGGAACATGTCAGGGATATTAGGAAGCAAAAACTTGAAAATCCTGTTGCAGTCCATTTTAAAGAACATCATAATAGTGACTTTTCATTATTACAAGGTACAGTTCTTAAACAAATACATATTAAAGTGGGGGATAATTTTATATTAAAAGATAGACATCTGTTTAAGGAATCTGTTTTTATATTGACATATAATACCTTAATGCCTTATGGTCTTAATTGTGAAGTAAATTGGAAATATTTGATTTATCTGTTTTATTGAATAATCAAGTAATTGTTGGTCTGTTTTGTATATAAGGGGTATGTCTGGGATTGGTTGTTACTTCTTGAAGGCTGTTGAGCCAAGGCACTAAAGTGTGCTTAATAAATATTTTTTTTTGCATCAGTTGCCTGTTGTTTTATTTTATACTACCTTCTTTTGTGTAGTTTGAACAGTGTGAAATGAGTTTCATATATTTGCAATGGTGATGGACAGGTTGACAGACGAGATCAGACAGGAGTCCCCGTGGACTATGATGTTTGCAGATGACATTGTGATCTGTAGTCAGTGTAGGGAACAAGTGGAGGAGACCCTGGAGAGGTGGCGATATGCTCTAGAGAGAAGAGGAATGACGGTCAGCAGGACGAAGACAGAATATATGTGTGTGAACGAGAGGGAGGACACAGGAATGGTGAGGATGCAGGGAGTAAAGGTGGTGAAGGTGGATGAGTTTAAGTTCTTGGGATCAACAGTTCAGCGTAATGGTGAGTGTGGAAGAGAGGTGAAGAAGAGAGTACAGGCAGGGTGGAGTGGGTGGAGAAGAGTGATAGGAGTGATTTGTGACAGAGTACCAGTAAGAGTGAAAGGGAAAGTCTACAAGAGGTTAGTGAGACCAGCTATGTTATATGGGTTGGAGACAGTGGCAGTGACAAAAAGGCAGGAGTCAGAGCTTGACATGGCAGAGTTGAAGATGTTAAGATTTGCAGTGGGTGTGATGAGGATGGACAGGATTAGGAATAAGTATATTAGAGGGTCAGCCCAGGTTGGAAGGTTTGGAGACAAAGCCAGAGAGGCAAGATTACTTTGGTTTGGACATGTGCTGAGGAGGGATGCAGAGTATATTGGGAAAAAGATGCTAAGGATGAAGCTGCCAGGTAACAGGAAAAGAGGGAGGCCTAAGATAAGGTTTATGGATGTGGTGAGAGAGGACATGCAGATGGTTGGTGTGACAGAGCAAGATGCAGAGGACAGGAAGAAATGGAAACAGTTGATCTGCTGTGGCGACCCCCAACGGGAGCAGCCGAAAGAAGAAGAAGATAATACAAATGACCAAGATAATGACAATATTTATTTTTTATTTTGCTTTTGTTTTCTGGGTTTGTCCAACTGGATTTATTCAAATTCCAGCATTACTAGTAAATGTCTGCATAGTCTGGTGTCTTAGTCTGTGGTGGGACTGCAATAGTGGCAGTTTTGTGAATTCTGCTCCTAGATTTGTACTATAGTACTTGTTACAGCTGTATATACCAGCTTAAAGATGCATTCCAGTGCCCTTCTGCATACATTTATATTGTTCTTCCCATTCTTTGAGTCTGCTCCATTCCCCCAGTGAGACAATAAGCTAAATGTTTCTGAAATTCTAACCACAGGACTTGAGTTCCAGTACTGGCTTTATTTGAATGTATTTATCTATAGCAAGTCTGCTGTATTTAACATAGAGCTACATCCACACTGGGTCTTCTGTTCACGGCTCTGAGAGGTGTAGAAAGCCCCAAAGTGTCAGATATAAGCTTTTCATCAAAAGGGATGAAAAAAAAGCTGTTGTTTAAATTCTGCTTAAATATTTTAAGTTACACTTATAGTGACTTTCAAATGATACTTTTTGGAACTTCTCTGCTTTTTACTCATGTTTTAGCCAAAAAAAGTTATCTGTTTGCATTTTTTTTAATTTGTTCTTGGATATTATTCTTGTATTGTCACTTGCAGTTATAGGAAGACTGTATATTACTGCAAGTTTTTGCATTGTTTATACAATGTCTTCTTAACAGTAAATAGCATCCTAGTGTACAGATCTGAGATACATTAAGGCGTTTCTACATTTTTGAGGGGAAAATGAGATAACATGTTGAAATGAACTAAACTAATATGGTCTGGGCCTGGTGTGATGGCTAAGACCTAATGGCCTAGCATTTTGAAATATATATATATATATATATATATATATATATATATATATATATATATATATATATCTGTGTGTGTGTGTGTGTGGATTCACTTCATAATCTCGAAATACTGAAACATCAAATTTCAGTATTTCGAAACTATGAAACCGAATCCACAAAACACAGAAACTACAAAACCCCGAATCCAAAAGTGCAAAATTCAAAACACCAAATAAACCACATACACTACACCATACATACACCACAAGACCCACATCACAGCGTAAACAAAAACTACACACATATACAACTTATACACACATACACAACTCATACACACACAAGCAGGGGGGCAAGCCCCCCTGCACCCCCATGTGGGGGACTGCACCCCCCACACCCCTCTACTTATATATACGAACTCCGAGATCACACAAACAGGAAACAAAAGCAAACTCACACACACACACACACATTCTCCAGTCCCTCACACACACATCAAACATATCAGCACACTGAAACGCACTCTAACCCTCACTCAAATCCCTTATAAAACATTCACATACCTGACAAAACACCTAGATCCACACATGGCACCGCACACCATAAACACACAATCCTGGACATCACGTAGTGTAAGGCCATAACCACGAATTTGAGATATTAAAATTCACGATTATGAACTTTCATTATTTTAAACATTCAGGTTTACAGTCTCGAGATACTGAAATTCAACATTTCGGTATTTCGAGATTATAAACGGCTCCTATATATATATATATATATATATATATATATATATATATATATATATGTAAAACCTTCCCAAAAATAAATTTCATTACCACTCATTTAATACCTTTTTCCAGTATATATCCAGTTTATACATCACTTTGGTTTAAGCTTAAGAGAGAGAGAGTAGAGGAAGAATTAAGCTACTTCTAGGCTCTGATTGTTTGTAGAACCTAGAAATGTGCTGCTTTGCAACAGACCATTGGGCTTGTTTGATATTTATTTATTTATTTATTTTGAATTTCTCTGCTATTATAAGTTGCCAACATTTGTGTGGCCTTATACTCATTTGTTCAGAGCTGCTCAATGCTAAGCAAAACTACTACTGTTTGCCTTATGCCACATTTAACTAACTACAAGCCTAGAAACTCCTAGGATATGCATAGCCAGCTTTCGGCACCAGCAAAGCCTGTAGCTGCTCGAATCACCTGGTCATTTAGGGCCTCAACCACAGCAAGTTATCTTATTTTGATATTTTGATACATGCTTGCCAAACTAACAAAAAATAGTACAGCAGTCTGCTGCATTTAATAAACCAGACAGGCAATAACTTTTTGGATGAAAAATCCTAAGGACTGGCACAACTTCTTCTCCTTTAAAATACAAGACAATTCTAATCATAGTAACAGTGTTTTCTGAAGTAGCAAGCTTCATAATTTCATTAATGTTTTATCACTGACATAGTTTCCTTGACTTAGTTATATCCTGGTGGTGGACATATCTCCACTAAAACTAATATTATAGCCAGCATTAGACACCCATAATACCTTTGACTGCAGAGGGCTCCCCAATCATCCTAGACTTTATGGGGGCACACAAAAGCTGCTATTGTTTGCAGGATAATGAGGATAAAAAAATAATTCTCAGATTATGTGCTTTACCCTCAACAAGGTTGTGCTATGGCCCATTTAGGATAAAGTCATTAATCATTGAATGAATATGGTAAGCACTTGAGACTGGCAGCCCAGAGTAACTGATCTCAGTACTTACTTGAGATTTTAAGAGCAGATTCTCTCAAACTTCAAGGATGGTTTTCTATTTGAGGGAGTTTCATAAATACTAGACACCACACACTATAACTTTCAGATTATTTGTTTAAAAGTTCTGGGAAAAGTCAACAATAATGACAGAATAAAGGATCACAAACAGAAACACTTTTTTAAACACTGCATTAATTCATTTAAAAGTTAATCGAACAAGAAGTTATGTACTTACCATAACGTTCTACATGTGTTTGTCCATCTTGGCCTTTAGTTTCACTTGTGGGTCAGATCCGATCCATCAGCTCCATCTCGGCATTTACAAAAGCTCGAGGTCTTCAGCAAAGCTCATGGGCATTCTACCTTAACCATAATGCAGTTCCCTAACTCAGATCTTGTTTGCTCATAATAAATAATATACGAGGTAAAGCTATTCATAGCTCAACAGGAAGGTGGCTTCTGAGGCTATAGAATCCTATTATACCCAATTAGTGCTACTCAGTCTCCCAGGACTATAGTTTGGGGGTGCTATGGTGGGTAGGTTGTGAAAATAAAGGCTGAGATGGACAACACACACATGCAACATTATTAAGTATATAACTGGCTGATGTGATGTTGTCAGTCTTGCCTTGATTCTCACTTGTGGGACCATGTCCCAAGTTATCTGATTCTTGGGTGACTCATGGGAGAATATTCCTCAGAACCACAAAACCAAAAGATGCTCTTCTCCTGGAGGCCAAGTCTACCTTGTAATGAGTAATAAAGGCAGCCTAGCTTGGAAAGCTGCAGAAGTAGCTATCACTCTCGTGCAAAGAGCTTTGACAGGTGTAGCGAGAGTTTTGTTCTTAGAATTATAAATGAAGAATATGCATTTAGAAATCTATTTAGATAAGGTATTTTAGATACTGGTAGGCCTTTCCTAGTGTCAGAGTAAGAAATAAACAGCTGGTCTGATTGTCTGATTTCTGCAGTTCTATGTAGGCAAAAATGTAACTGTCCATTGAAGGCGAATGGCCGAGGTACCAGTGTGTGTGTTAAAGCAAAAGAAAATCAAACAGTTTTGCTGTGTTTCTGCCTTTTTTTTTTTTTTTTTCAATATATGTTTTGGTGAAGTGGTGGAGTTGTGAAGTATATCTTATTTTAAAAATGTAACTGTCTATGAACCAGATGTAAATGAGATGTAGATGTAATGAGTATTATCTTTTATTCTGGAAATTTGGGAAGAATACTGGTAACTCAATGGATTGATTGAGGTTTATTTCATACACAACTTTGGGCAGAAATGAGGGGTTGGTGTGTAAAGAATCTCTGTCATTATCAAATATCAGATATGGTGGTTTGGCAGATAAAGCTTGCAATTCTGAAACTCTTTGTGCTGAGGTAATGGCTACTAAAAGAAGTGTCTTCCAAGAAAGATACTTCAAGTCACAGGTAGGAGAAGGTTCAAAAGGAGGCTAGATAATATTTCACAATACAAAATTCAAACCCCAAGGCGGGGATGGGTTTTTGTATGGAGGTCTTAGCATTGTAGTTCCCCACATTAATGCTTTACAAAGTCTGATTAACATGATACCATACCCATTTTCTCTTATATGAAAGTTTGAAATTGCTGCCAATTGAACTCTAATAGTAGCTGCAGCAGCACCTTCATTGAAAAGCTTAGCCAAACATTCTGCTATAGAATGAATGGCAGCAGTAAAGGGATCTATTTGATTAGTGTTTGCCCATGAAACAAATCTTTTCCATTTCCCTTTTTACAGCTTATGTGTTGATGACTTATGAGAAAATAACAAAATGAGTCTGACTGGAGTTGAAAGCAAAGGAAACCAGGCAATCGGGAAATTGGAAAAGCCAAGCTGTTAAGTTTGAGATTGTTTAGAGTGGGATGAGCCATCCCTGACGCGTGAGTCAGTAGGTCTAGAACAGGGTCCAGAATGCAAGGTACATCTCGAACATGAGGTCGAAGGAAGGGAAACCAAATTTGTCAAGGCCAATAGGCGGCAATTAGGCTTATTGTCGTCTGCATCAAACTTGCTTTCTGCAGAAATTTGGGAATTAGAGAAATTAGTTGGAAGGCATAAAGAAGTCTCGAGGGCCAATCGTGAACAACTGCATCCCTTGGCGATTCCCCCAGAGGGGGGGGGGATCAGGATAAAGTAGTTGCTGCATTTGGCATTGGTGGGCAAAGCAAAGAGGTCACAGCAAGGCTGGCCCCATTTTCAGAAGAACTCCTCTTGATTGAGGGACCACTCTTGAGGCCATAATATGGCTCTGCTCAATTTGTCTGCTGTTATTTTGGATTTTCCAGGAATGTGCATTGCTATCAGAAAGCAGTTAGAAGATGTTGCCCACTGCCAAACCCTCAGGGCTTCTTGACAAAGTGGGTAAAATCTGGTTTCCCCCATTTATGTACCAAACCACAGATAAATTGCCTGACTGGATTGCTAACATTCCCAGAGGGAGAGAGTTTTGAAATGCTTGCAGTGCCAAAAGCACATCCCTCATCTCCAGGATGTTATGTGCAAATAGGCCTGTTGTTGATGTCAGATGCAGTGAACTGTCTTCTCCAGATAATACCCCCCCCCCCCCAACTGGGAAACATCCATGGTCACTGTGGCTTGGGATTGAGGAGGAATAAAGTGACTCCCTTGAGATACCAGAGGAGAGTGAATCCACCACTGAAGATTTTTTTTGCATGAATTGGTTATCATGATCTTGTGTGTCATTGAAAGCTCTAGAATTGACCATTAAATTGAATATAACCATTGAAAAATTCTCATGTGGAGATGAGCTAGGGGAATGAGGACAACTGAACTAGCCATTTTTCCCAGTACTTGGAGAACTAGTTTGGCAGAAGCATGTTTCTTTCTGATCAACATTTTTACATAATGCTGAAGAGCATCCATTCTGTCTTGTGGATGTTTTGCTATCACCCTTGTTGTGTTTATCTCTCTGCTATGAAGACCAAGCTCCGACATGCTGCTAGAGCAGATTTTTCATAATTTACAGTAATTCCTAGGGAGGAACAGAGATGTAGAGTGTAGGCATTGGCTTGTAGTATAAAATGCCTGGTCAGGGACATTATGAGCCAGTCATACAGATATGGAAACACCTCAAATCCTTGGCGTCTCAGGTGAGCCACCACTATTGCCATGCATTTGGTGAACACTCTGCATGCTGTAGTGAGACCAAAGGGCAGACCTCAAAAACTGAAAGTTACTGGCTCCTAGCTGGAAGTGCAAGTGCCTTCTGGATCACCTCTCCATCTGTATATAGTAGTATGCATCTTGAAGGTCTATAGAGCACATCCAGTTGTCTTTTTCCAAGTAATGGAAGGATCAGCTGCAGTGTCACTATCTGGAACTTCATCTTTTTGCAGATTTGTTTAGAATGCTGAGATCCAAATTGGGTCCCCAGTCACCTGTTTTCTTTGGAGCTACAAAGAACCTTGAGTAACTTCTGAATCCTCTCTGGTCTGCAGGGACTTCTTGGATGACTCTTTTTCTTAGTAACATTTGAATTGCTAAGGTTGCATATTCCTTATGACTGAGTGGAACATCTGGAACAGAATTGGTTATGGGAGTGGGGAAGGAGAAGGGAATGATATAACCCCTGGATGTTATGTCCTGCACCCATCTGTTTGTTAATTTTTGTCAGGTATTAAGCTGCAGACACAATTGACCCCCGAGTGCCTCCACAGGCAAGCAATCAGGCACCCCTTCAGGAGCTCGCTGAAAAGGCCTACCAAAGAAAAATTCTCTGGATCCCTGATTCTGCAGGCCTCCCCTGCCATGAGGGCGGCATCTTCCATTATTGTCCACCCCCCCTTGCCTCTAGGGAAACTTTCACCCTGTGTGTCTTGGAAAGTCCTCTGATATTTTTTGAACTACATCTTTCCAATACCTATGTGACCTTTGGGAAAGAGTCTAGTAGGTGTGGAAAAATGTACTCCAATGGCAGATAAGGTCTAGCCTTCTTGTTCACACCTGGTGAGCATTTCTTTTACTTTAGGCCCAAAAAGAGAGGAGCCGTCAAAGAGGACATTAATGAAAGAAGACTTGAAGGGCTCCGCAAAATTGTAGAGGTGCATACAGGCCTGCCTCCTAAGACAAATTCCTGAACCCGCTGCCCCACTCAATCCATCTGCTGCATATGATATGAGTCTTATGGAGGAGTTTACAACTGAAATGAGGGTGGAGAGCTCAGCAGTTACTCTGTGTGCTGCCACATTAGCTACAGCTCCTTGGGTGGTGTCTGACAGTTCTTTCAATAGGCCCCACTGTAACCTAGTAAAATGAGTCAAGTAGTTCAGCGACCATGAGGCAAATGTTGCTGATGAAAAAATGCACTTCCCATACTTATCCATGGTCCTAAAATCCTTATTCGGGGGATGAATAGAGGAACTGGTCTCAGACAGTTCCTTTTTAGTGGCCACCGCCATGACCATGGCGTCAACTGCTATGTCTTTAGTAAGGAAATGCCTGTCCACAGGGGTAGTGATACTTAATTGGCCTTTTTAGGAGTTGGCTGTATGGAGTAGGGGGTCTCCCAAGCCTTCTGAGACATTAAATGAATAAGCTCATTGGAAAGAGGAGTAAGAGGTGGAATGGTGAAATCAGAAAGCCTTCAAGTATAATGACTCCTCACCTGAAGGGGTTGTGGACTGCCAGTCACCTCTCGGCCTTAACATTTCCAGGATTTCTCCAAAGGAGACATCTTCAAGAGGTGACTGTGGGGTTCCTTCTGCATCCTTCAGGTCAATATCAGATGTGACCGACTCTTCTGGGGAGTCAAGATGCTTCTTGCAAATCTTTTTCCTGAGAGACTTCTTCAGTGGGGTAATCTGGGGAAGTTTCAGAAGAGGAGGATCTCTTGCTGGACATTCTGAGGCTTGGGATCTCTGAAGCCTTGTGGAAAGGGTACATGAGAAGATAAAGTCACCGGCCCAGAACTGGAAGGAAGATCCTGGATAGACTGTGTCTCAGACTGAAGTGCAGTCATTACCCTCCTCATAACCTCAAAGGCACTTCATTCCTGATCCAAAGAGTACCCCGCCTCTGACAAAAATGTTGTTGGAGCTGAGGGAATCTCCCAATGCAGAGGACAGAAGCTCCAAGGCAGATGTAGGATCCCAACTCACCCATGCTGAAGCCCCAGAAGCAGGGTCAGATCTGAAGAGATCCAAACTCCCTCTCCAGGCCGGACCAGGAAGTGTTGGCTCCTAGAGGTCTCCTGCTCTGACTGAGCAGAAGCACTCAGGGCAGGTGTCGGATCACAGGAAACCATGGGTCTAGGATCCAAGACAGACACCAGCTGGACATCCAAATCTGCTGGCTCCAAAACCAGGGGATGGATCGGAGGAGGAGTTAGCACCAATGGGAAGGACTTTGTTGGTTCTGATGCCTTTGGTGTCAGATCCAATAATAGTATGGCTAAAGCCAGTACCTTCAGGAGCTTCTGTACTACCCTATCCACATAATCATCAGACAAATGCCTGGTAGATCGAGTAGATAAGGTTGGAGACCTAGACTTAAGTCAAAAATGGAGATGGGAGCCAAGAAGATATCATTCCAAAGATGGAGAATGGCTCTGGTATCTAAATTCAGTAGGAGCCAAAGAGGTTGGAGCGGGTTCAGGTGCCTAGGCAGCGAGACATTTCCCTGCGATACATTTTGGCTGGGGACACATGGCAGAAGTGACATTCAGCTGCAGAGAAATATGGCTGTTTGTTTTCCCCCTGTGAATTTGGTTATTGAAGTTGTAGGTATGACAACACATTCTTCTCTTTGTCCACAGGGAATTTGCAAACAGCCATATTTCTCTGCAGCTGAATGTCACTTCAGCCATGTGTCCCCAGCCAAAATGTATCGCAGGGAAATGTCTCGCTGCCTAGGCGCCTGAACCCGGTTGGAGCTGATGGCTCAAGTTGCTCTGAAGACCTCTCAGATCCAGAAGTGACTGGCAACTCTGTAGGAACAGAAGCCTAGGAGCTTGTTTGTTTTGGCTCCAAAGACTCTGGAGTCGAAGAAGGTAGGTTTTGAAACTTGTCAGATTTAGAGGATTTAGATGAAACTACTGACTATGGTGGAATAGCCTCAGAAAAAGGAGTCTTAGGCAATCCTTTTAAAATGAGCTTATATTTATGCTCCATAAGAACCCATTGATTATATCCTTGACAAATGGAGCATGATTCCTGAAGATGTAAAGGTCCCAAGCAATACACGCATGAAGTGTGTGAATCACATAGGGGCATCTTCTTACCACACTGATCACATTTACTGAACCCTTTTCCTTCTTGTTTTTGAGTCAGAACTCAAAGGTTTTAACAAGCTATAGAAATAAAGAAGAAAGTTAAGGAGAAAAGTAGCATGCGCACACACACACACACACACACACACACACACACACACACACACACACACACACACACACCAATGAATGTCCACTAACTTAAATGGACATTAAGGATGTAGAGGAATGATATTTTTTTGTTTTTAACTAAAGAGAGATTGCCCTCTAACTTAGATAATGAAAGGGATAGATGGAGAGAACAACAGTCAAATGGCAGATATCCTGTAATTTAAATGGATGTGGGAAGGAAACTTCACCCTAAGAGGGGGAAGTATGAAAGGGGAACAACACTCATTCTTAGTAAAAATGCTAAAAGGGTAGAAATTTAATAAATAACTTCTAGAGAAAACTTTTAAAGTCGGAAAAATGTCAAAGTAAATATCAAAAAGTCACATAGCCCAGAACTTGCTAGAGGATCACGTCTTTTCCTGAGCAGCAAATGAGATCTGAAGGAGTTAGGAGCTGCATTATGGGCAAGGTAGAATATCCATGAGTTTTGCTGAAGGCCTCAGGCTTTTGTAAAAGGCCGAGACAGATCCGATGGATTTGATCTGACCCACAAGTGAGAATAAAGGTGAGACTGACAACATCACATTAATATGTTTTGCATTAATATATATTTTTTGACAATAGGAAAAAATTAAACTCTAATATCTGGCATTATTAACTGTCTGCAACCCTATATGATTTGCCAACAAATCATTTCTTTAGTAGGCACAGGACAAAAATATGAGGCAAAAATCAGGAATATTCTGTGAAGTCAAGGGCACTGACAGGTATGCATTCCTCTTGGCAAATCCTTAACAGCAATCACTGATCTAGTGTGGCAATACTAGTATCACACAATGTATTGATGAAATCAGTGTAAAACTGTCATTGCTTTGGCATATGACTGTGTGTGCGTGTGTGTGTGTGTGTGTGTGTGTGTGTGTGTGTGTGTGTGTGTGTGTTGGGGCTCCAGTATATCAGTAAAACGTTGCACATGATAGGGGGCTATTGTTGGTGATTATGCAGGAAGAGGAGGTATGTAAAAGCAACTGCTGACTGCCAGAGTGGCATGGTAAGTAGCATTGCCATTTCACAGTCCTTTGCTTTGGTTGACTTCCTGAAGTTTGCATGCCCACCTTATCTCTGTGTGCATCTTTCCATGCACTCTGGTTTTGTCCAGTACCTCAAAGTAATGATGTACTTTCAACAAAGGTAAAAATGCAGTGTACGTGTGTGTACATTTAAAAGCTATCACCAGTTTTTATATGTGTGCAATCAATAATGCTGGGAATCTACATAAATTTTCTGGGCAACAGTAAAAACTGCAGGTGACAAGTAATTATCTTTTAAAAAAATAAAGAATAAAATACATCACAGGACATTCAGACCATTACAGCTTCTAGAGGTCTGATGGCCCACACCCCAGACTGTATAAATTTATTGTGACAAGAACTTAGTGATGTGGTCTCTGCCCTCAACTGCCACACTCATTTTAAAACCAACACTGGTTTGAGACATGCACAGAAGGTTGCTGTAGTTTGTATGTGGGGTTGGGGATGGTGTGATCATTAATGCTTTAATTTTAGTCACAATAAAACCTCACACATTTTCATAGGAAGTCATCATAGCATGTGCTGGGGCTGGGGAAAGTGTAATTAATGTTTCTTTTATTTTTCCTCACATACTTCAGAGTGGGGAAAGATGTTACTATACCTTGTGTAGGGACATTATACTGTGTAGGAGCAGCAAGTTGGAATACATTACTCTGATAATTATTTTTTTTTCACTTTCCTCACAATTATATCAGACAAGTATCCTGCATTTGTGGGCAGTGGTGAGCAGTGTGAAATTATCAAGGCACTATGTATATCTTTGACAGCAGTCACTTTTGGGCCTCTGAATTTCTGCTTTTATCCCCATCTTAATACCATAGTGATGGACAGACAGTGACTGATGTCCTTTTTTTGGATGTTGTAGGAGGTAGGCAGTATTATAAGATTGAAATATCCTCTCAAACATTTTTCTTGTTAGTTTATTGTGAGCTACTATTTTGTCAGTTTTGAATAATAAGTCTTGGGCACTATCAGTGTGTTTCCCAAAAGAAAAAAAATAAGACTGAAATTATTTTCTTACACATGATTTTTGTGCAGGCCACCACAGATCAAAAGGTTGTGAAAATGCTCTAAAATGCAACTCAGAGCACCTATAACTATATGGTTTCAGGAAAGGCCTGGCTTAAATCACTTATTTCCTACACAATTATTACTATGCTTTCATGACCAGGTGTGTTGAAAGGATGGAAGAAAAAGAAAACTAAGACAGCAAAGCTGAATTTATTTAATTATTCACAATTTTAGATCAGGCCATCATTGATTGAAAAATGTTTGCGTATATATATATATATATATATATATATATATATATATATATATATATATATATATTTATATAATACACTTCAGACCACAGAGATGGCCATGGTGTCTTGAAAAAGCTGAAGAGAAAAGCAAAATGCGAGAAAAGGTAGAAAAAATTAATTTGCATGGTGTGGGGAGGCCATAGCAGATACAGAATGGGGGGGGGTAGCACTGGAGGGAGGGTACCATGGAGCCCTTTGATAGGGAAATAATTCACCTTAGGCCAGCCCTGTGCATTAGGTTGTTGTAATATGGCATCAATGTAATTAAATGCCAGTGACTGCTCAATGTTCCTCTCTGAAATGGGCCAATGTAGTGTGATAACCAAATAGTAACAATATTGTTACTACAGTTCTGTATGGGCATACTACTCCTAAAACTTTGCTGCCGAAAGTAAAAAGTTGCTTAGAAGGTTTGGTAGTGAAGACTGATACTTTGACTGAAAGTGTCTGGCATTCCCAGCTTGACACATGTGGGGGAGGGAACCCCAAAATGTTAACACTGACCCTGAAGATATGCACTACTGCATTTCTTACTGAGTTACTAAAATACCTCTGCACTTATTTCTACCATTTATTGTGATCTGAGTCAGAAATGCTATGCTTTACACTCTAGTAAGATTACAGGATCAACTAAGCCATTTATACACCACTGCTTGTCGAGCAAAATGTGGCCTGCATGAGTATCACTCTCATGAAACAGAGGGCAGGCACTTCCTACTACATCTCTGCTTAGCTTGCAAGGTATCACTCATTAAATAGCCTGTTTAGCCATGCACTGTATACATGAAGGCACTCAGAACTATAACGTTCTCTATATAACCTACTCCAGAAAATCTGAGACTACTTAATAGTCAGTAGTTGCAATACTCCCCCTCCAGTCCCCAGTAGTAAGCAACAAGAATCATGGATTTGCACTTGCCAACTGTCTCTAAAGCCAGTTTGGATGAAATGGGGATCCTGAGATAATGTAGCAATTGACTAACATTCACTGACAACAACCTACTACTTGAATAATATGCCACAGTCTGTGAGAGCTGTAGTTATATAATGTTATTGAAGACTCTCACACAAAGACACTACAAATAACAGGAATGGCAGTGCTACACAACACCGCAATGAACTCTATAAACCAAGCACATAGACTTACATATGATGAAGCTCTTAGAATTAACCTTCTTAAACTGCAGAAGTCAAGACACAAGTACTATCAGCAACACACAAACACACATCACAAGCAACACCCACCATGAAAAATACATGAATTAGTCACCCAAATATCGTGTCCATAAGGCAAACTGCCACACAATGCAATATCCTAGTCATAGCTGAATCCTCATCATATGTACCACTTGCCAAGCTAGGCAAAACAGGATCACTGTCAGTTGCCTATTAGGCACCAGCAGTCACCACATCACACAAGCACTCAAGTCCCTGCACCACAAATACACACGTGACACAGTCATTGTACATGTAGGTATAAAATACTTGAGACATACTTCCCTGGGCTATATGAAGTGAGATACATGATGGAGGTATCAAAATGTGTCAAAAGTAAGTGTGACCTTAGCAGTATTCCACCATCACCAAGAATGTTGCAACAATATGATCAAAATATAATTGGCTTCAACAATTGGATCAAATTCTGATGTCTTTCTAGGGGATACAATATATATCAGTCTGGAAATAAACAGCAGACAGCCCAAACTGCTTTTCAGGGAGGGCCTGCACCGCACCACCCAAAATGTCTATATATTGGCTAAAACCTTTTAAACAGCCATTATGGCTTTTTTTTAGCAAAGTCAGTCTTTAAAAACTTCCAACACAAATAAACAAAATCAAAACGACAAAAGTTATTAGATTCATAGATACTTATTAGGCTATTGATCTATGAGTATCTTTAGAAGCCTAGCCATACATTCCTATTAAGTTTTTAGTCCTTATATTTTAAGTACAAATAATCCTGAGATGAGCAAAACATTTACTTGTTACCCCTATCCATTAGCGACAAGAGTGCTAAATTTATAGTTACCCATTCATTCATCCAGATTATGTTTGAAAAGAGTACCAGAAGTACATTGCTTTATGTGAACAGGAAGACAGTTCCAAAGAAGTGGTATTTGCTGTGGTACATATCCATCCCTCTGGTACATAGCTATCCCTGCTCAATGCTAGGAGTCAAAAAAAAACTCCATACCCTACAAGCACTGCCTACACTATAAAACTAAATACAAGCACCACCAAAGAGACCTGGTTTAAGACCAGTGAAAGTACTACATCAGTGGAGGGACTTAGTGCTTATCACTCGTACAGGCCCTCCATATTGGAAGTGCACACTAAAGGGAAAGGTGCCTCTATATTAATAAAAAAAAAAAAATCTCACCTCCATACTTTTTAGACAACATAGCAACTTGGAAATCCTTCAGGTCCAACTTACTATAAACAAAATCCTTTATCACATGATAGCTAAATACATTACCCTTTCTGTGCCCCCCCTGGCCCATACCTCCTACCTAACCAGTATGAAATCCCTACATATTAAACCAAACACCATTCCTTTAGAAGACTTCAACTATCCCACCATCCAGTGGGAAACTTATACATCCTCAAACATGTGTGTCCAGAGAATTCTCAACTTCATACATACAAACTCCCTGGACCAGTAAGTCTACATCAGAAACAAGGGAGGTAAAATCCTGGACATGGTCCCTTACCAATATGGAACAGATCTCCTCCCTGCCTACTGTAACCTCCTCCCTGGCCAAATTGGAACACACACCAGTCACATTCACCTTAAAACTGAACCCAGTAGCATCTTACAATACCTCTGTATTCACAGACTATGCAAAAGCTAACCTACTAAAACTGAGTGGTGACCTGACAAAATTCAAAAGCCCTTTCTACATTCACAATCCCACTGCTTATGCATCATCATTTACTGCCAAATTATATTAACATGTAAACAGTTGCACAGATGCATATGTCACCCTCAGAAAAAAATGCAACACAAAATTCAAAAATAAACCCTGTGATGGAGCCCTAGTATAAACAGGCTCTATAATAAAAGAAAAAAATCACTGTACACAAATTAAATTGAACTCTGAAGAAGCCAAAAGTACTCTTGCTAAATTAAACACAGGACTTGGAATCCTGATCAAATCAACCAAAGCAATATAAGAGGGAAAAAGCCACCCAGGTGAAAGATAACCATAAACCCTTCTTTAACTATGTTATTAATCTTGAAGCCAATGTCCAGCACTGTGCAGAGTTAACAGCAAGTATCACTTACACAGATCCAGGAGACATAGCCAATCTACTAGCAGACAAATTCAGCTCCAACTTCATCCCTCCTCCAATATTCTCAAATCAAATATCCCCATCTACACTCCCTCCTCAAATCTCCTAAGAACAAGTTCACAAAGCACTATCTAAGGTCAAGAACACTATATTTATGGGGCAGATAACATACATGACTGCCACTGGCTACTCTAAAACATAAATTATAAGATGCCCTGGAGAAGCTATTCAGAATTAGTCTTATAACAGGCTTTGTGCCAGATGAATGGATGACAGCAGCTGTCATTCCCTTGTGTAAAGGTGGGGCTGCAAACAACCTAATTAATGACACATAAGCCTGACCAGCCTCATCTGTAAGGTTATGAACAGATCATTAATGAACTAATAAACAGGGATGTAGGTGACATACAGGCTCTCAGCTCAACCAAGTTAAGGAGTCACCAAGGGCAGGATGACTTCTTTGAAAAAGTCACTGAGACAGTGGATGAGGGAAAATCAGTGCACACTGCCTAAATGGCCCTTACAAAGGTGTTCTCCACCACCTCTCACTCATGCATCATAGTTAAACCAGAAGAAGGATTGCCAATTTGGAAGCTGCTTTTGAATTTAGTCGTGTTCCAAATATTAACTCCTGTGTAATTCACTTGATACCAAAATGTCTCACAGGAAGTAGGAGTAGAGGGGCTCTACCTCCTACAAAAGACTGTTAATAGTGGAGTCCCCAGGGCTCAGTCCTTGGGCCACTCCTCTTAAGCATTTACTTCTCTGAGGTCAAAGCTATTTTTAAGGGATTGTGGTTGACAGTATCTGCAGATGACTACAAACTGGGTGCAATCATAAACTCCTCAGAAGACACCATGATTCTACAAGAATGCCTGTCCCAAACAAATAGCTGAAGCCAAAACCATGGACTGAAACTAAATGCCAAATGTATGTCCTTTGGCAAGCATGGCTCCATTTGTATCGATCACATTACAACTCCCCCTTGAAAACTGATTGCATAGTTAGACATCTGGGAAGCTGTGCTTGAGCAATACTTGTAAACAAGTCCTTTTTCTTCACACAACTTATGTATAATGATATGGTATCCAGATCAAGTGATGTAATTGGTACTCTGTACTCACCTCTCATTAGGCCAGTCATTGAGCATAATGCCCCTTTTAGAACATACCTGTCCCAACACTTGTCACAGCTGGAATGTCTACAATGCTTCCTCACTAAAGAAATCGTGGGCCTAAGTCATAAAAAAATTCTTTGGAAGCTTCCCTGCTAATGCAATGGGTTTTCATCAGCCACAACTATTAATACAAAATAACCAAAGATAGACTTTCACAAAATAGTGAGCTTCCATGGTCTTCCAACTGGTATATATTTAAACAGTGTCACAACATGTAACTGACTTTACACAGGGTGTAATGCTCTATACTTGCCAAAAATATCAAAACACTATAATGTAGTATAACTGTAGCTCCCAAAACATAACGTTTTGCAGGGAACAGGCCCCACCCTGTACCTCTGCCATCCTCTGCTATTTTATTATTGTTACTCCAAGACTGCCATCCTCTGCTATTTTATTATTGTTACTCCAAGACTGCATAACCTTGAAGAGAATGAAGTATTTGGCTTTGCCAGAAAAACAAATATTTCTATGACTGCGTGGTTGTTCAACCTTGGACTTTAAATAAATGAGTAATGGATCATGCAGGGGCACTTGACACTCCACAGATAAATTAACATAGCTCTGCTGAGTGACTCTCCTTTGTCACTTTTGATGCACATGCTCATCAGAACTTCTGATATATACTCATAGACTCATGGATCTGCTTTCAGTCAACTGTTCTTCAGCATGTCATGTAAACTTCTAAAAGAAATACCTACTGTGCATGAATTGTGCATTGCATTATACGTCATGTGTACACAAACAAGATGGTGAGGTTTTACCTTGTGGGGATGATGCATTTCCTTTCTCCACCAGACCATAGGTTAAGCATGGGTTCAGGTAATAAATCAGAATTTCAACATCTCTGTCAAACTTGTATCCCTCCTTTAGTGTTGTCTGAGAAAGAATTAGACAAAATTGAACATGTAAAAAGAAATGTAAAAGTAACCTGACATGAAATTAAAAAATAAAATGAATAAAAAAAAGTTATCAAGTGCAGGTGAAATACAACACTTATTAATAAAAACAAAGCACAAAACAAATCTGTGAACTCTTTCTTTGGAGAATGTTGCTTAGTTAAGTTAGTTATATTTATTTACTAGGACAGAGCACTCTGAGCACAAATGGCCCATGATACTGACAGAAAACTGTACATCATATAGTATTCACATATAAAATACATGAGTTTAGGAAACTGCACATATATATATATATATATATATATATATATATATATATATATATATATCTATCTATCTATATATATATATATATATATATATATATATATATATATATATGTATGTATGGGTCCACTTTGTAATTTTGAAATTGCACAATCCTAATGTTCTAAATACCGATGCTCAGAACCTCGAGATTGTGGAATCTCAAAACCTGTAAATGGAGATCGCTATACAGTGTGGAACGCAAACATTATCATTCTCTTCACTGTAGTGTGATCTCAGAGTTAGTATATTTAAATTGTAGGGGGTGTGGAGGTGCAGGGGGCTTGCCCCACTGCAAAAACATTTTTTTTTATGTATTCTTGTTTGTTTTTTGTTTGTTTGTTTTTTTAATTTTGAGATTACACAATCTCAGGGTTCTGAGCCTCAGTATTTAGAACACATCGAGATTGTGGAATTTCAAAATTCTATAGTGGACCTATATATATATATATATATATATATATATATATATATATATATGTGTGTGTGTGTGTGTGTGTGTGTGTGTGCGTGTGTGTCTGTGTGCATGTATATATAGTGGTCAACATATATAACAGATGTATGCAGGACACTGAATTTACATAGAGGTTAACATATTTGTTGCAAATATTTCAAAAGCAGAATGTATGTACATATTTACACAAGAAGGATAAAGAAAAAGGAAAAAAGGGGGAGTGGAGAGTAAATTTGTGTATAGATTATTCAGCTTCATGTAAATAAGATATCATATGCAAATTAGCAAGTACCCTGTTGGGCATGTGAGGGATTAGATGCTATGAAACTGTACTAGAACAGATGGGTATTATCTACCAAGTAGGTCAAAAGACAGTTTTGAGCAGGCATCTAAGTAGAAAGAGGGTGACTGGGGACTCTCTTGTTACAGACCTATTCTGTGTGTGGTACAGAGTTATGTGACATTCTCTGTATTCAGACAGTTGCATTCATATTGTTATTTTAGAAAGTATTTGAGGTCTGAAAACCTGAGGTCAACCAGGTCATGAGGAAATGACTGCCACAGTAGGAAAAATTAAATGAAATGCCAGTGGTAGATGTAAAACATTTTTTAAGGCTTGGTTTATTTCACATAAATATCATCTTGTTGAGAAATATGGCTAGGCTTGAAAAGGTCCCTTTGTTGATAGCCTAGCATTCTACTATGATACTAAGGTACTGTGATAATTCTGGCTCAAAAAAATGAGAATCTATGACTAGTATAATACAGCTTGAAAGAAAGTGTTTGTAGAGATGGGCCACCTCTGTCTTGCCCCCTGAGATTGTAGACTGTAGATGCAGCAAACAGCTTTGAGGTGGGAGGTAGTTTTAGTGAAGTACATTGAAAGGAAGGGAATTAAGAAGAAGAAGTAGGTGGGCTCTGGCTTGCATTAGCAGGGTCTATATTAGAACAACGAACTTTCAAAATTTCGAGTGTTCTAATATCGAACCCTATTAATCAAAAATGTAAAACATCGAACATACAGAACAGCAAATTTTTTCCTAGGGAAACAATTTGCTGTTCCAAAACACATACACACAACACAAGCACACCAAACAAGCAGCAATCCACACACATACACCTAAACTCTTACACCTAACCCTACACTAAAATATATATATACCACTAACTATCTACTTACCTTAACCCTAACCCTAACCCTAAGGTCCATCACTATCACACAGTCACCTCACCCGCGCCCTAACACTAACTCACCTACCCCGTCCTAACCCTCACATCCACACAATCGCACACTTACCTCACCCACGCCCTAACCCTAACTCACCTAACCCGCCCTACCCCTCACATCCACACAATCGCGCACTTACTTGAACCTGACCCATAACTTTCCACCACAGTGCTGAAAATACCGAAGCAACAGAAACGGACAACCGAATTCTTTCCCTGGGAAAAAATTTGGTTTTCTGTTTCTTCAATATTTTCAGCGTTCGCTCAAAATGGGTCGATATTATAACACTCAAAATTTTGAAAGTTTGGTGTTCTAATATAAACCCCATTAGCAGCTCCTTTGCTTTTTAAAGCATGAGTCGATGATGATCATTCTAATGGGAGCTTGATATGAAGTGGCAGACTTTATTTTAGAGGTTTGAAGGGTGGTTATGTTTTTTGGCAGAGTCAAACAAGTTAAAAAACAACAAAGGCAAGGGTTTACTCCAAAAACACAATTTTATATACAAGTAAAGTAAGCGCTTTTGAACACTGCCAATGGGTGAACATCTTCAGACAAACAAACATTTCAAATCATGCAATATATAGTAAAACTTTCTCAATGACATCATCAACCCACTTAAAATTTAAAGGTACACAACCTCAAAGGATGTAAAACCCTATTAAAACATAATACACATAAATATCTTCTGGAAGTACAAATATGTACAATTTAAGAAAAATATATATATACACAAAAATATATATTTATATAAATATTTGTATATATATATATATAAATACATTATATAAATCAAACAATATAGCCCAAAATACAAATCACCTCTCAAGAGATTTCTTTCTCAAAATACATTTTATGCAACAAAACTCATTTAACCCTGGGTAGGCAAAAGCATGAAGTCTAAGCTTCCAATAAAGTTCTTTTTCTTAAAGTAGTATTTGCCATGGTCCACCACGAGATGTTTTCTTGACCTGGTCAATAATAATGTACTGGAAGTAATGACCTACACTATCAGACACATGCTTTGCCAAGGCATTATTACAATTCAATTTTGCAATATAATTTTGGTGTTCATACACTCTTTGTCTAAGGTATCTCTCTGTCTTACCAAAATAGAACCCGGTACACAATTAACACTTAGCAACATAAACATCCCCAGAGGACTCACAATTAAATTTCTAATTTTGAAGTTGACATTATTAAGGGATAATGATTTAGTAACCATAATAAATTTACAAAAATTACATCTCCCACACTTCAACATTCCTGCATTAAAAGGGGGGCAAACCAACTTGTTTTCCAACATGTTTTTTAGGTTCCTCCCTCTCCTAAAACAATAACTGGTTTGTCAGGTAGTTTAGGCTGAATCATAGGGTTCTCCATTAAAACAGACTAAAAATTCACCATAATACCCTTCAAATAATAGGAATCTAGAGAAAAAGTGGTAATAAATTTTAAAGAAGAGGACTCAGATTCACTGTTATTTACTTCCATGGCCTCAGACTGCTGCTGAATCTCAACACCATCAGAGCCAACACCAATACCCATGGCTGAAGTCCAAATTCCACTCAGAATAGGTCTAAACCATCCACTTTTTCTCTTATTACTAACATCTACAATGATTTCATCCACCAAGGGAATAGGATAGTTCCTGCTAATAAACATATCCCACAGGATCTCACATTCATTAGCAAAATCACTGTCCAAGGTAATCATCCTGGCAGCCCTTACTATCTGTCCCTTAACAACACCCTTTTCACATGAAGGCGAATTGTACTGCTTATCCCTTCCCACCTGCTCTTAATGACAAGTTCCTCAATAACCAAACCACACCTGCAAATAAACAAGGAAGTAGCTCATTCCAACCGGATGAAGCTACTTCAAATGATTTAACCATGAATAACAGTACATCTAGTCCAACGGTTAATGCAGTGAGGCGTAGTGAGCGGTTAAACAACAATAGAGACATTGTCAACTCAAATGAACAGGATTTTCAGGGTGGTTATCAGGGAAACAGACATAACTTACAGAAGGGCCACCACGGGAAACAACAGAACTTTCAAAAGAAGAACACCAAGTGCCGTCGTTGAGTGACGGTGACAATGGACCCCTTTCTCTGGATTCCTATTATTTGAAGGGTATTATGGAGAATTTTTGGTCTATTTTAAGGGAGGACCCTATGATTTGGCCTAAAGTACCTGACAAACCAGTTATTGTTTTTAGGAGGGGGGGGGACCTAAAAAACATGTTGGAAAACAAATTGGTTTGCCCCCCTTTTAATGCAGGAATGTCAAAGTGTGGGAGATGTAATTTTTGTAAATTTATTATGATTGCTAAATCATTCTCCCTTAATAATGTCAACTTCAAAATTAGACAGAAATTTAATTGCGAGTCATCTAGGGTTGTTTATGTTGCTAAGTGTCATTTGTGTACCGGGTTCTATACTGGTAAGACAGAGAGATACCTTAGACAAAGAGTTTATGAACACCAATACTGTATTGCAAAATTGAATTGCAATAATGCCTTGGCAAAGCATGTGTCTGATAATGTAGGTCATTACTTCCAGTACTTTATTATTGACCAAGTCAAGAAAACATCTTGTGGTGGACCATGGCAAATACTACTTGAAGAAAAAGAACTTTATTGGCAGCTTAGACTTAATAATGCCTTTGCCTACCCAAGGTTAAATTAGTTTGGTTGCATAAAATGTATCTTGAGAAAGAAATCTCTTGAGAGGTGATTTGTATTTTGGGCTATATTGTTTGAGTTATATAATGTATTTATATATACATACAAATATTTATATAAATATATTTTTTGTGCATATATATATATATATATATATATATATATATATATATATATATTTTTTTTTTTTTTCTTAAATTATACATATTGGTACTTCCAGAAGATATTTATGTGTATTATGAATATGTTTTAATATGGTTTTACATCCTCTGAGGTTATGTACCTTTAAATTTTAAGTGGGTTGACCATGTCATTGAGTGAGTTTTACTATATATTGCATGACTTGAAATGTTTGTTTGTCTGAAGAAGTTCACGCATTGGCAGTGATCGTAAATGCTTACTTTACTTGTATATAAAATTGTGTTTTTGGAGTGAACACTTCCCTTTGTTGTTTTTTAGTTTGTTTATGTTTTTTGAGTTTATAGTCAAACAAGTGGAGTCCATAATCAAGTTGCGCAAGAAGGATGTCCTTGCCTATAGCTGCTATGCCAGGGGTAGAGAGGAATTGTCAGAACTTGTTGGCAAGAAAATTAGGCAGCTTGTTTTGGTTCATAATTCCTTA
This sequence comes from Protopterus annectens, assembly GCF_019279795.1. Lineage (NCBI taxonomy): Eukaryota > Metazoa > Chordata > Ceratodontiformes > Protopteridae > Protopterus > Protopterus annectens. Next base: position 1,876,024,609 of record NC_056741.1, read on the forward strand.
ATGTTTTCTTGAAGTTGAAGCCTTATACAATGTATATAGTTTGCATATACTATGTATATAGTTAAGAGCATATACTATGTATATGTATATATTTATTTATATATATATATATATATATATATATATATATATATATATATATATATATGTGTGTGTGTATGTGTGTGTGTGTGTGTGTGTGTGTGTGTACTAGCCATATACCCAGATATCTAATGGAAGTGGTAAATTCAATGGGATTATTGCCACCATCAACAGACTTCTTCAGACTCGAACATCAATTTCAAAATAATTTTAAAAGGGAGCAAACTGTATGACATAGTGAACAAATAACTAATTACAGCAGTTCTTTTTTTCTGATGACTAAGTTTTTTGCAAACAAAAAATAAAATGTCCAAAACTAAATACAATGAAAAGACCATGAAATACTAAAGGCAGTCATGTAACAATTATTTAAATGTGACCAAAAGCAGCCCAAGATAGAATGAAAAATTAAAATGAAGATTTTTTTCAACTTCTTTAGTTTTAAAACACTTTTGAAATTTAGATGCTCTTTTAAAGCAGAAGGGACTGAAGGATTCAGTATTGTCTGCCAGCAGTAGTCTTTGCAATCCAGCGGCACTTTTCAGTTCCCTCTTGAAATGTAAGGTTCAGTACAGCCAAAAATATGAAACAATAAAGGTTTAAAGTTACTGCATTCAAAGGATGGCAAAACAAAGTATTTTTCTAGGTTTTTCTCTTGTTAAAAATATGGGATTGTAAATATGAAGCCCCTTATATTCTCCATGTTCTGCCAAATTAAAAGCCAGAATGATGCCTACACCAGCATTCTGAAAATTAGAACCGAAGTATCATCAGTTACTAACCCATGTCAAAAGAATTATTTTATTCTAAGAAACATCATCTGAAGTAGTCAGATGTCTAGTTCTTACGATGAGTCCCTGTATAATGCTTTGTTTTAAGCAGCCGGCATGCATGCTATGAAATTCCAAATAAGAATTACTTGAAACTTCTTCCCTGGCAATATGTGTAAAACATTTGCCATTTTTAAGGCCCTTATCTAAAATGATACCAAGAAACACCAAACTAACTGAAAAATAAGTTTCCAAATGAAAAGGTACTGTTCAAATAATCTTTAAATGAGTAACATTTCACTTGTGTCTGACCAAATATAAATGTTGTCAATAAACGATAAATAACTTTTAAAAAAATAAGCAGCGGTGGTACAGCGGTAGAGTTGTTGCCTCACAGCAAGAGGTTCTCCAGTTTGATTCTTGGCTGGAGTGCCTTCTGTGTGGAGTCTGCATGTCCTCCCCACAGTCAAGTGGCCTCCAAATGACATGCAAGAATGGGCGTGACTTCGCTGAAGGTTGAGCGTCGGGCTGGCAACTCGGCACCATAAAAATCAACTGACAATCATTAGTGGACTGGAGTTCCGCTGTGGCGACTCTAACCAGGAAAAGCCGAAAAGACAAACAAACATTGAACAGTTTCATGAACAAGTAAGTTCTCCTATTCTGATAAAACAATATTAGCATAAATGGAGACTGCTGCAGTTCCCACTGCCACTTTTTGGGTTTGCTGGAAATATCTTTTGTCAAAAATAAAATAATTGTGGCACAAAAAATCTAAACAATCACAAATTAATTGAATTTTCTTGTTATAAAAACAGCAAGTTTCTTTGTTAGAAAAACATCTTTGCATACAAAAATATTCTTTGAACCAAAGCAAATCCAAACAAGTGTGAATGGGTCTGTATTACATTAACAAAAACTCAAAATCTTGAATGCTCGGATGAGAAAAAAACGCAGGTAATCGAAATTGCACCCCCCCTTAAAAATATATTCCAACTCTGAGATCACACTACAGTGAGGAAAGGGCAAATTTTCTTATCTTCACTGTACCGCAATCTGACAATATCAATTTGAATTACCTGCATTTTCGCTCATCCGAGCGTTCAAGATTCTGAGTTTTCATCATTCTGATAGGTACCTGTGTGAATAACCATATATAGACTGTGAATGTCGACGGTTAAAAGAAAGTCAATAAAACCGTCAGAACACCACTCACAGTAGCCAAACCTGGACCAAAAGTTGTATCCCAAACTTTAATCTTCCACAACCAATGTCAACAAATGTACAAATAAAATAAACAGGAAAAAAGTCAAGCGCTTTCGTCACAAGACTTCATCAGAACTAAATGAAAGTTAGTGCCCATCCCTTTTATATAAAAGGTAAATCAATCATCCCCAATTAAATAAATCAATTAGTTTAAAGTTCCAGTAATCAATAGTGAAAAAACAGTAATCTAAACATATAAGCTTACTAATCTAAAAAATACATGTTTAAAAATACAGTAATACATACTCTATCTACTGGTGGAGTAAAAATATTCTTTCCATCAAATACAAAAGTTAAAAGTTATTTATAAAAATACTTATAAAAGTTAATACAACATATAGGGTTAAAGAGGCACTAGATTGGTCTAGCACCTGTTATAATTTAGTTGCCCTATACTTTAACTCAGGTCTAATACAGATATGGTCATTAATTCCGGGAGCAACAGTGGCATTCAATTTCAGTTGCCATCTCATCTCAGCCCTTAACAATTTGTTTGTCCAGTCACCCTCTCTAATGTGTTTACTAACTACCTCTAAAATGCCAAATAGAAAAAAGTGATCTGGATTCCCTTTAATGTGTCTAAATAATGCGTTGTTCTCGTCACCCTTTGAGATATTGTATAGGTGTTCATAAATTCTCCTCCACAACCTCCTTTCAGTCTTACCTATATAAAAATGACCACAAACCTGACAAAACAGCGACATAAACTATTCCATTGGTGATGCAGGATCCTTTCGCTAGCCTCACTTCTGTGTAATTAGAGCCTAAACTGACTGCCGGTGTAGCAATAATATGCTTACAGTAGTCGCACGCCCCACATTTTACAGTTCCCTTGCTTATCATATTTTTACCCACAACAGGATGTTCCAATAGAGTTTTTCAATTTCTATTAGTTCTGTAGGAGAAAGTTGGTTCTTCACCTACAACTGCCATCAAGTCCTGGTTACTTTTAAACAGAATCCAGTTCTTTTTGATAATGTTTCTAACCACACACAAAGTTTCCCCATTTGTTAGTACCACAGAGTATGAAAAATCAGTGGTTTGCGGGTGGTTTGGTCCAACCACCTTATCCTGTGTAACACCAAGTAGTGGTTTGTACCTAGAACCCCACTCGTTAGTGACCTGTTCACTAATACCTTTAACAAATACCAATGGGTATCCCCTACCTACAAACATACTGGTCAGTTGGTCCATCTCAGATTTTACCAGATCAAGGTTAGAACACATTCTAACTACCCAGACCATCTGACCTTTTACTATATTCCTTTTTACAAACAGTGGGTGGCTACTCCGAAACTCTAAATAATCGTTTGAAAAAGTGGGTTTACGAAACACTCACAATTGGAAACAATCAAAATGTGGGGCGTGCGACTACTGTAAACATATTATTGCTACACCAACAGTCAGTTTAGGTTCTAATTACACAGAAGTTGTTTACCTGTTTGTCAGGTTTGTGGTCATTTTTATATAGGTAAGACTGAAAGGAGGTTGTGGAGGAGAATTTATGAATACCTATACAATATCTCAAAGGGTGATGAGAATAACACATTATTTAAACACATTAAAGGGAATCCAGATCACTTTTCTCTATTTGGCATTTTAGAGGTGGTTAGTAAACACATTAGAGGGGGTGACTGGACAAACAAATTGTTAAGGGCTGAGATGTGATAGCAACTCAAATTGAATGCCACTGTTGCTCCTGGAATTAATGACCATATCTGTATTAGACCTGAGTTAAGTATCGGGCAACTAAATTATAACAGGTACTAGACCAATCAAGTGTCTCTTTAACCCTATATGTTGCATTAACTTTTATAAGTATTTTTATAAATAACTTTTAACTTTTGTATTTGATGAAAAGAATATTTTTACTCCACCAGTAGATAGGGTATGTATTAATGTATATTTTAGATTAGTAAGCTTATGTGTTTAGATTACTGTTTTTTCACTATTGAGTACTGGAACTTGATTTACTTTTTATATAAAAGGGATGGGCACTAACTTTCATTTAGTTCTGATGAAGTCTTACAACGAAAGCGCTTGACTTTTTTCCTGTTTATGGATTATTTTTATTTGTACATTTGTTGACATTGGTTGTGGAAGATTAAAATTTGGGTTACAACTTTTGATCCAGGTTTGGCTACTGTGAGTGGTGTTCTGATGGTTTTAGTGATTTTTTGCCACTCTTGTACACCATCTTCTGTTTACAAGAAAGTCATTAACAATCACAATAATGCCTCTTCATTTTCTGACACAGTTGGCTGTGACAAGAAATAAATATTTAATTTTCTTATCATTTTTAAGCTCATCAATCTACAACCCCTTTTTTCCATTTTCCATATGGAGTCAGGATGTCACTTCAACAGTCACAATCATCTAGAGCCAGTGTTCACATTGCTGGGTGGCTAGCCCTGTTATGGTTGTTCTTCCATAACACACACTCACAAGTGGCCAATTTAGAGTATCCAATCCATCTACTACATGTGTTTGGAATATGGGAGGAAACCAGAGCACCTGAAGGAAACAAGGATGGACATGGACATGCAGACTCCACAGAGAACCACCCCGACCGAGAATCTAAACAGAGAATCTCTTGCTGTGAAGCAACAATGCTATCCACCATGCCACATAAAGGTAGAGGTTCTGTCTTAAAGACAGAAGAAGCAACAATTTGATATAATGTAGGATTTGTGATATCATTGTATAACTTAGAAATATCAAAATGACTCAAAGATGTGTAAAAGTCACCTTCAAATAATATTCTGCAACAGGAATGATAGTTTCTTTAGCAGTATTAGTCTCTATAAAACTGTTAGTTTCCTTGTACCTTTGCTCAGTAACCCAAATGTCCAATTTCTTGTAAAACTCTTTGGTTAATAAAGCAAACATTTTTGAATTGCAATTTCAGTACCCATTAGAACAATATTATCCTATTTTTTCATCCTTCACAGCATCAAAATTGCTCATATAAAATAACTGGTCATATAAAATTACTGCCTCACATAAACCAAGAAAAGTTGATCTTAAATCCAAAGAAGGATTATATTTTTTTACTGATTAGACAAAGCCAATTAAAATGCCAGTGCTTATGTCAGATGAAAGCAAAGCTGTTAATTCTACTCCTTTGCCTTCCTGGGTGACATTTTCATTTGCCGGTAGAAGGTGGAATGAAGGAGCGATGGATAAAACGGAGGATGATTTTGTCCTTCCCCAACTTTTCATATAAGCAGTACTCATGTTGATTGTATAATCAGACAAACTTAGTCTTTTGTATATTTATTTTATTTTTATTTAAGATCATCACACTGCAACTTTACCCACATGAAAAAGTACAGCCTGTAATAGTCTATGATTTTACAGTATGCATGCTAGACACACAGAATGTAACACTGTCAAAATCAAGTTGTGATGACCCCCCCACCCCACCCACACCCCCAGCTGACTGCCACTGACTATTTTTATCTTGGAGTTTGAAACTTAGAAAAAGAACATACATTATAAATCAGATATTTTCCATAGACTGAGGCAATGACATGACATTACAAGCATCTCCCTTTCACATGTAACATTCATCAAACCAAGTGAAAACCATGACACTGACAGTGCCTGACATACATTCTGCCACAGTGATTGGATATAGCCTGGACTCAGGTGTTATGACTGTACTCATAATGATACTGGTCCTGTGGCTGGAACAACAACATTATTTACAAACAAAAGAAGCATGACTTTAGGGGATACTTTAGGTCTTCAAATGATGTCAGGATTCTGCCAGCAGCTAATAATAATAATAATAATAATAATCTGAAGACAAGTGATACTTACACAAGTAGAATATGTCCACAGAACAAATTTGTAGCAAGCAACCCATAGTAATTTCATAATGTTTCTGGCAAGACTTATAGACCTAGAGGGCATTTTACTTGGAACAATATAAGTTTATTTAGCAGAATACAATTCCTTTTTTTTTCAAAAAACTTTTTATTGAATTATTAATATATGCATATTTACAATACAACAAGAACACAATAACCAAAATGAACATTGGATATAAGAGCATGGGAGTTCAAGTATAAATGCAAGACTATAACAATGTAAATGCAAGAACTCCAAACAGGACAACTATAACATAACTATATACAAAGTATGAATATGTTAAACCAGAGGCAACAAAGTATATAAGCCTGTATATAAAGGAGTATGCATGTAAATGTAAGTGAGAGAGAGCTAGGTTAATAAAACTAATAATCTCTGTCATTTTTTTTTATAAACACTATCCAAGATGTGTAATACCTTTTCTAAGACTTTATTGTTAAGAGCTAACTTCTTTGGACTCTTCACCAGTAATTTCTGAGCTGAAATATAAGAGTAGGCTAAGGTTCTAAAGTTATTCCAATTTAGTTTGGTGCGGTCTAACCAATTTTTAGTAATATAAAACTTAATGAGTGAACAAATATAAACTAACACATGTGTATCAAATTTTGATAGATGAATAATAGGAATATGAAGAATCGCTAATTCCCAGGATAGTGTGGATTTTTGGTATCCCATTTTTTGTAATCTGATTTTAAGGGAGGTTCAAACTTTATGTGAGTGCTGACAGGACCACAAAATATGTAAGAGATCAGCATTAAAAGAAGAACAGCAAGAACATGAGGAGGGAATTCTGGAGTCAAACTTGTTAAGTTTGGAAGGAGTATGATATGCATTATTAAATATCATTAACTGGGTATAAAAAAGCTTCTTGAATGGGGAATAGTCTAAAGTATCCTTGATGGCTGAAAGTTTCTGAGTTAAAGACAAATGGACATTCTGTTTATCCCAATAATCAGAAAATAGACAAGTATTATTATGTATTATCTGATTAACCAGATTATAAGATTTAGATAACATCTTCTGTGGTAATGTTAGAGCTTGTATAACAGTGGTAAGATTTGTAAAATCATTTATACTTACTTTAATGTGAGCAAATTTCACAATGATGCTATCTCTCAATTTACGTAGTATAGTAATGTAATTAATATTTGCTTTCAGCTTTATGCGTAGGTTAGTGAGAGATAAATTGTTATATTGTAGCAAGTCCCACACAGTGAAACTTTGAATAAGTGGAAATTTAGAAAGATTAAAAGGTACATTATTAAACTGGATATTAGGATTTAAGTCTAAAGGTTGTGTTAGTTGAAAAATGCTATCTAGATTAATGAGTTTTATTAATTCTTGAAAATAATTGATCTTTTGTTTTAAGGGTTTGGAAATTTTCAGAATGTTAGCAGCTTCCTTAGAAAGGAAAGGAAGAGCAATCGGGTTAATATTTTTACTTGAAATGTATTGATGCCATAATTTGTTCCAAATGGGGTACTGCCTATACCTATCAGTTTTCAAGTTCACAATGGTGAGTAGTTTGTTAGCCGAAATAATTAAATAATACATGTAAAAGTTCAGAAGACCTAGGCCTCCTTTATTTTTAGGACACGTTAATTTAAGATATGATATTCTGACTGACTTAGGAGACCAGATAAATCTAGCTAATTCCTTACTGACTTTTGTAAAGAAAGATTTAGGAATAATCTGGTCTATAGCATTAAATTGAAATAGGAGTCTAGGGAGTATATTCATTTTGACTATCGCTGCTTTGGATAAGAGTGATATATTAAGTAATTCCCATCTATGTAAATCTAAAACTATTAATGACCATACTCTGTGAATATAATTTTGAAATGTAGAAAGACCATTGTGCTCAATTTGAGTACCTAGGTATTTAATTGCATAGGTGAAAGAAAAAGGGGAATCTGAAAATATGTGAGGTTTATGGGCAGATGGATTTATAGGAAAGATGAAAGTTTTATGAGAATTCACCTGATAATCAGAGGCCTGTGAAAATTTATTAATAATATTGATTATTTTCACAAGGTCTGTACTAGGTGTTTGGAGGTATATCACCAAGTCATCTGTAAATGCAGGAAAGGGCACCTCAGTATTTAAAATTTTGGGAATCTTGTGAAAAGTGTTTTGTGTTATATATAATAACATTGGCTCTAAGTATAGATTAAAAAGAAAAGGAGATAATGGGCATCCCTGTCTCGTACCATTAGTGATTTTTATAATCTTAGAGGCATTTCTATTGATATGAAGAAAGGTGGAAGAATCCTTATATAAAACTTTAATAAAATCAATAAAAGTATTAGGTATGTTAAAGCAAGACATAGTACGAAAAAGAAAGTCCCAATTTACTCTGTCAAAAGCTTTCGAAGCGTCAAGGATCAGTGCATATATAGGATTTCTATCTTTTTTTGCAAAGTGTATAAAGGCATCTAGAGAGAAAGTATTGTTCCATACATGCCTGTGGGACATAAAGCCTGATTGATCTGGGGAAATTAATGATGTTAGAACTTTTTTCAATCTCTCAGCTAATAATGAGGCTAAAATTTTAATGTCAATATTAATTATGTAGATAGGTCTATAATTATTAGGATCTGTTTTGTCTTTATTATTTTTTAGAATTAATATGGTTTTTGAGACATTCCAATGTAAATCTGATATACCATTTATTTTTATGTAGTTAAAAACTTTAAGAAGAAAAGGTACAAGAATTGACTTGTGAGTCTTATAAAATTCTGGTGTAAATCCATCCGGACCTGGGGATTTATTAGTTTTAATCTTGTCAATGGCTTCTGAAATTTCTTGAGATCTCAAAGGGGCCAATAGTGTTTTCCTTTGTTGATCATTCAGTAGTGGGAATTTAATGGAAGATATAAAACTTTCAATATGCTGTGTAGTCATAGGGTCAGGCTCTTTAGAGTATACATCGGAAAACAAGGTAGTGAAAAGATGCATAATTTCTAAGTCCGTATTATATATCTTGTTGTTATAGTGTATGGGTGCTATTCTAGGTAAGGACTGATTATTTTTAATTATTCTGGCGAGAACTTTAGAGGGGACTTGAGCCCATTCAGAATAAGTAGCTAAGAGCCTTTGTTCTATTATAGAGAGATTATGTTGGTGTAGTAGTAAAAGTTCTTTTTGGAATTCACAAATTTGTAGATATATAGAAGAATCAGGATTCAATCTGTGCTGATTTTCTAAAGTTTGGATTTTTAGTTTTAACGAGGATTCTTTATTTCTATACTGTTTTTTAAGATAAGAAGCCTTTCTAATTAACTCTCCTCTAAGGTTTGCCTTACAAGCAGCCCATTGAACATCATATGGAATGTCTGATGTATCAAGATTGGAAAACATTTCTTGTATAATCTCAGTAATTATAACATGGATATTCTTATTCAAGAGAAGGTTGTTGTTAAATGTCCATCTATTTTGTGTATATATGTGTGGCCTCGTTATATCAAAGCTCATCTTAAGTGATATCCTTGAATGATCATATAAAAATCTAGGCTCCATGGAGTATTCAATTTTTTGATGCATAAGAAAAACAGAAACAAGAAAAAAATCTAGTCTTGACCATGCATTATAACATTTAGAATAATATGTATATCTATCTTTCCTGTCAGTATGTACATTGAGGGTAATGGGATCTATAAGGTTGAGGTCTAACATTAATTCTTCTAGGCCAATAGATGCTTGGTGATTATATGAAATTGATCTACTACTACGATCGATATCAGGATCAATAAAGGCATTCCAATCCCCACCCATAATAATATAATGATCCTTGAAAGATGAAAGAATATTACATATCTGAATAAAGAAAATATGTTGGTGGTCACAAGGACTACATAAATTAAAAAACAAGAGTGGTTTATCAATGTTAGAAAAATAAGAAGAGAAATAACACCATCTACCATCTGCATCATAATTTATGTTTGTAATATTACCTAGGAAATTGTTTTTGACTAAAATTGCCACACCTCTTGAATTAGAGCAATCCCCGGCTGCAGTTATCATTTTAACCCATTTCTTATTGTTTTCTTTTTTCCAGTCATCTCTATGCATGTGTGTTTCCTGAAGAAAACAAATACTGGCCTGAGATTTGAACACTAAATGAAACAGTAGTGATCTCTTAGTTTTGTTCTGTAACCCTCTGACATTCCAAGAATCAATATATAAAGACATTACATTAGTTGCTTTAAGTCTATGTATCTACTTAAGCGTTTACTCAGTAAAATCTTAAATACTTTACTTAGTAAAATCCTAAAAAAATAGAAAATATTGAACCTAGTCTCACTGTATAAATTATATTGTATGTTACTGCCTCTCAAAAGTTCCAAAATCAAAACCAGTTCCCTCCATACTAACCCGGTGCCTACCCACCCGTCTACAACAAAAGAAGGAACATATGAATCATCACAAATAATAAAGTTAACTTTGGTTAACATAATAGAAATCATAACTGAAATAGTTCTATAAAGAGTCCTGAAAAGGACTATTATATCTTTAAACATAACTATACATATACAAAAACATGGAAAACAAAATGTCCGTCATAGTAAAACCTCACCACACCAACTCTCCTTCTCACTGTAGTGTTTAAAATAAAATTAAATGTATTGACAAGTTTGTGGTATCAGCTAGATGTAATGTGTATATGATAGGTGTTGATAGGGATATGAACCTATTTGTGACTCTGGGATATTAGACTCAACTTTTATTAGTACCCATTTATCACCTGTTTATGTAGCTGTCATACTACATATATAAATATAAATGACGACTGTTTATATGACTTAAGAAGTGTTTAAGAAAGACAATTCTACACACAATCGTATTATTCCCTAAATATCATATTTCATTCACTTACAAGCTTCACAAATTCTTGCATTCATTTTCCAATTATCCATGTAATCTAATGCAGAAATGCAGGGCAACTAGAAGTCATCCTAGAACTCATTGGGTGCAAGATGGAGAAAATAAAATCAGGATAGGATGCTAATCCATCACATGGTGCACATATGTACTTGTGTACTTGCAGGCAACATGATGAATTTCCAATGCACATACAACAATATTTTAGGACTGGAAAGGAAACTAGGGTATCCAATCACCCCCCACATACACATATGTAGGGAGGACATGAGGATTTTATTGAGAATCAAAGTGGAGAATAAAGTGCTGTGAGATAGTGAAGCTATCTGCTTTGATACCGTACATACTGTACAAACACATACCTCACAACTAACATTGAAAGTTATTCCTGCTACACTGTTTTTGCATAAACAGACACAAACTATGCAATATTCTACTAAGTATAATTGAACAAAGTTAATGTAGCTGATGAAAGTCAAATTAAAAGCAACATTCTAACATAGAGAAAAGAAAAAAGCAATGTGTAAATGGAATATAAATGGTTCTTAGCAACTTTTCTCTTTTGAAAGCTAAACCTTGAGTGTGCTCTGCATGACTGAAGAGGCAACGTCATCTCTATGGGTCTCAGCGACGATAACAGAAGAAACCAATTGTGGCATTCCAATATACAAAACGAAACTAAAGGGTAAGCAGGATTACAATACAGAGAAAAGTCTCATCCAGCTACCATGTAAGTCGAAGACAATAAGTTATATACGTAGCTACAGTCTATGTTAGGTGAGCGTGCCTTCATATAGATCGATGTGATACAGTTACTACAATTGTCGTCGAACAAAAGTTCCTATTGGCATAAAGCACTAGTTTTAAATGTAGAATGGATGCAAAACATGAAAGATAGCTAGCCAAGATTGTCATCTCAACACAGTTTAGTACTTCACAATTCAGAGTAAAAGCGGCATAACAAATGCACAACATATGAATAAAACTATATTAGCACAATGACTTATAAGCCACCAGAGATTGGCCAGCTCTTGTTAAGCTTCTCATGTTGTGGTGGGCACTACTTTAAAAAGCTTTAGAAAAGTGTCTTGCACTTCTTGCACAGTATTCACTGACTGTCTCTTGTCTTTATAAGTAAATGTTAATGCATTTGGGTATCGCATCTGAAATTTTATACCATGTTTGATTAGGTCAGCACAGTAAGGAGACAGCTTCTGTCTGTTTAACTTAATTTGATGAGGTAAATCCTGTGAGAAAGTGAGTTTGTGATTATTCCATACAAACTGTCTGTGTTTAGGAGCTGTAACCAAAATCTTCTGGGCATCTTGAAAGTTCAAAATCTTGGTGTAGATCAGTCGGGGTACAGTGGTTACTTGACGAGAACGTATGGCTCTGTGTGCTCTTTCTACTACTAGGTTTTCAGAGTCGCTGTCTAAAGTGAGAAGTGCTGAAAAAATCTGTTTTGTGATTTTAAGTAAATCTTGGTTATCATATGATTCTGGCAAACCTCTTATTAATATATTGTTGCGACGGCTTCTCGCTTCCATGTCCAGGAGTTTATCTTGTATTTCAGTAAGCAGTGAATCTTTAGCACACAAGTCTTTATTTATTGAATCTATTTGGATTTCCATAGTATGATTTTTACCTTCAAGTGTGTCCATCCTATCTGTTATTTGTTTTAATGTTTTGCCAAAGTCTGTAAGCTGAGTAGAAAAACCTTGTATGGCTGAATGAATTGGTTGTAAAGCCATTTTTAAGTCTTCCATATGGAAATTTGAGTCAGTTTTTTCTTTAGTATTTGTTTTTGGAGTGTCACCTACTTGTTTATTGGTTCTGAGTCCTTTAGAACTTGTATCTTTCTCCGGAGATGATAATGATAATGAAGAGAATTTGGTCTTGGTAGTTTGTGTTCCCATGGTGTCAGAGTTTCCAGCCATGCCTTAGATGAGAGTACTCCAGTAGGATACAGTCAAAGCTACAAAACCCTTGGATGCACGTGGCCCAGGCTACACAGGCTGAGAGAAGTTTAAATTTTTTCCACAAAAGAGATTTGACTGGATTTTTTGATAGAACAATCTTTTCTTAATGACCAGATACACAGTTATTTACTAGACCAAATCCTGTGAGAACACCACACTGAAAGTTGTTTAAATTGTCGGTTTTTAGCTGATTTGTGAGGAGCTTCGTGTGAAAGGTGTCAACTAGACGATCACCATCTTGGAAATAGTCAAGAATACAATTCCTATTTTTCTTATTATTTAGGAATAACTATATGTATATAAAGAATTAGAGTTTATAAACATGTACACACAGTGTGACAGATACTAACAGACCTGCTCTAAGTGTAAGTGATTTACTCTGGTGTAAGCCTGCTTTATAGACAGCCTTTACACTACACTAAGTCACTCACATGAAAAGCAAGTTCTGGAATCAAGCCATCTGAGCCAAAAAGTAAAAAAGAATGCCTTGACTAGACAAGCTATTAGCTGCCCTCCCCATAAAAGAAACATAATCAATAGACAAAGTTGAATTAGACCATAAAGGAGGTGATTTGGAGACCATATAAGGATGTCTCCATCCAAACAAAGAAATAAATTTACACAGTACAGTGTCCAAAGGAAGACTGAAAGCTGCTAATTAAAGACAGTTCATGAGGTAGAAAATAACACTTTTCCAGTACTAAAATGGAATGTGGCAGGTTTACAATCAAAGAAATCTGGTGACAAAGATTTCACAAACTACCTAAAAAGTTTGATGTGATAAACCTGTAGTGTACACTGTCAGTCATGAAGAAAACATAAATATACGCAATTATATCACGTATGAAGTCATAGCTAAGGAACATAAATAATCCAGAATAAATTGGCTCACATTTGTCAAAATACCCAAAGGAATAGTGTCAAAAATATTTGATGAAGATGAAAAATATTTACTGATTAAGTTAACAATACATTGGAATATCATGAAAATGATAACTGCATATCTAAGTATGTTTAAAATTTGGACACCCAGGACATGCAAGCATGGAAGCATCTTTTTTTTCCCAAATAATTTCTATTAGTTTTATGAACTTAAAAAAATACAATTCAAATATAACAAAAGAACAAAAATATAACTATATACATGACTCCACAGCAGTAATACAGTAAAACAAATCACTAAAACTTTTCCAACAGATCTTTCAGTTTTTGGCAATTTTTTTGATGAGTCATATTTAATGTCCTTATGTTCAAAGTTGAAAGTTCTTTCTTGCAAACACTTTTAGGTAAAATAAAAAAAAATCATTAAAAGACAGAGCAGTTTTACATTTCCAGTTTTTTGTAATTATTTTTCTAGCTATTGATAAACTCGACCAAAGGAGAGGCAGCTGTGTTCTGGGGACAACCTCTGGTACTGGAGCATTAAACAAAATAAGTGAGTCAAATATATAACATTTATCCATCCATAGTGGCTGAGAACATTTTTTGAATTCATTCCAAAAAGCATCTACCAAATTGCATTTTAATATCATATGTGATCAATCTGGTTCTGACTCACATCCACATCTCCAACATTTAAATTTTACTAAGAGTTAAAAATTCCTGTGAATAGATTTCCAACTATATATTCTGCAATAAAGAGAGGATGTTATTTTATAGCTTGATTTTAATATAATTTTTTGTTTAATGAGAAACCTGATCCATTTATTTTTGTAGAGTAATTCCAAAAGGATTAATTCATATTTACAGATTCAGTTTTTGTAATCCTATACATTACTGAAAGATATGTCTTATTATGAAATGGGGTATAGTTTATATTGATTAGGAAGTCTAGAATTTTAGGGATGTTCTTTTCTTGATAGTTCATAATTATTTTAATTGTATCATTTACATATATTATGCAGTTATGAATGTTTATCCAATTATTATTTAATAAAGAATATTTGGAGAGAATATATTCAGTCATACGTATTTTATTATCATTTAAGAATTGATGCCAAAATAATAAGTTTCTCTTTTGGAGTTCTAGCATCTTATTTTTACTGAATGTTTCTAAGCAGCCTTTAGTGTTATGTGTAGGTAAAAGAAGAAAGGATACGTCTTTAAGAATATAATTGGATTCAATAAATAATTTAAAAATACGAATGATATAATCCACTAGTGGGATAGGTAAAGTTATCTTTGTATCACTTGTAAAATAATATTTTAAAGTCCAATAGAATTTATTAACTCCTAGATGACTTTGGGGAAGTAGATTATAGCTATTATTTTGAATTAATGTTACTATGTTTATAATATTGGATTTTGCATATAGTTCAATATTTGGAAAGGCTATCCCTCCATCTTCCCAGTTTTTAGTGTGCCATTCAAAAGATATTCTTGGTTTATTAGGATACCAAACATTTTGAGAAGAGTAATGTTTAGCTTATTAATAATCTTTTTTGTGAGAAGAAATATTAATGCCTGTATATAAAATAAGATTTTTGGAAGAATAATCATCTTTATTAAAGTAAGTCTGTCTTTTATTGTAAAAAAAGACTTATTCCATTTATCAATTAGACACTTGACTACATTTGTTAAGTTTGTGTAATTAGCCTGAATCGTATTCCTTGTTGAGGGTGTAATAACAATTCCAAGATAATTAATATAAATATTTTTCCAGTTAAATTTGGTATAACTATTTAGGAAATCATCATTTTTTGTTGATTCATAAGGTTCTTATTTTGTTTTTATTAAAATGTAAGCCTGAATTTTTTTCAAAATAATTTAAAGAAGTAATAATTTGAGTTAAAGTGGACACTATGTTTCCTGTAGTTATTAGTATATCGTCAGCAAATAACTGAATTTTACAGCTGAGTTCCTCATCAATTTGAAATCCTTTGATCTTATGGTTAGATCTAATAAAATTTGCAAGGGGTTCAATAGCAATAGCGAATAATAAAGGGGATAAAGGACAACCTTGTTTTGTACCCATTGAAACTTTATAGGATTTAGACATAAAAAAGACAATTTTAACAAATGAATGAATTATTATATAAATTAGTGATGAGGTTAATAAATAATCCAAAAAAGTTGTCGTTGTGTCTTTCGGCTTTTCCCGGTTAGGGGTCACCACAGCAGAACTCCGGTCTGCTAATGATTGGCAGTAGATTTTACATGCCGAGTTGTCAGCCCTGATGCACAACCTTCAACAAAGGTATGCCCATTCACGCACGTCTACACACAGAAGATGCTCTAGCTGAGAATCGAACCGGACGACGTCTTACTGTGAGGCGACAATGCTACCACAGCACCACCACCGCAGTAACAAATAATCCAAAAATGTTGTACTCTTTAAGTACTTTAAAAATATGACCAGCTAATAGAATAAAAAGCTCTGTTTAAATATAAACTAATTATTGCTATTTATTTTTTTTCTTTTTGTTGGCTAAGTCAATTAATGTGTTTAACCTAATAAAAGTATCATGGACTTTTCTATTTAAAATAAAACCTGTCTGGTCTTCTTTAATTAATGTTGGTATTGTATGATTTAGTCTTCTGGCAAGAATGGACATAAATAATTTATAGTCAACATTCAACAAGTATATAGGTCTATAAGAAGACCACAGCTTACTATCTTTATCTTTTTTAAGAATGAGACAGACAAGAGTGTAATGCCAGGATGGGGGAACACTTTGTGAAGTTCTGATATTTTCAAATACATTTTGTAAAAGTTGCATAATGTTATCTGGTATAAGTTTATATAATTCAAGGATTAATCTATCAAGTCCTGGGGTTTTGTCTTAATATTTTAATTTGATCTTTAATTTCTTTTAGTAAAATAAGTTTGTCAATATTTATTTGTTCTCTAGTTAATTTTTGTTGTATATTATTTTTCAAAAATTATTTGCAGTAATGTCATTATCTAAATGTTTTAATTTATTAACATTTTCATAGTAACTTCTAAAACATTCTAATATATCATTTAAATCAGTTATATCTCTATCTTTCCCCCTTTGGTTTATTCTTATTTCTTTAATATAATTAGTGTTTTTTTTCTTAGACAGTATTGCTAGTTTATACAAATTTTGCGGATTAACTGAGTAGCAGCAAATTTTCTATTTTTCTACTTGAATCGAGATTATATGTTGCATTGCATCTACATATTTTTGATTCAATAATTTTAAATCGATGTTAATGTTTGTATCATTTGGTTTTAAATTTATTTTTGAACTATCTTAGATTGTAGTTTTTATTTCTTTATCCCATTTTTTCCTCTTATTGAGATACCAACTTCTAATTTTCCCATACAAGTAGGCCTTTAAAGAATCCCAAAGTATAACGTCTGTAACTTCACCATTATCATTTTATTCTATAAATTGGGCTATTTCTGCAATAAACCACTCCTTAAAATCTTTCATCTGAGTAATATATGCTGGTATTCTAGTATTACTGACTAGATTATTAGTTTTAAAGATGATATTAAATGAAATGGCATTATGATCAGATAATGGGCAGGATGTTATCAATATATCATCAATTTTAGAGTATAGGCTGTTTGAGATGAACGCTTTATATTAGTTTGGGTACCAAAACAAAATGAATAATGTGTATATTGCAATGAATTAGAAGATTTCAAACCATATATATCTCATAAGCTTAGATCATTGATGACATTTTTTAAATGCTTTGCTGCAGATGACAGTTTAATTTTTTACTTGTAGTATCAGCTTCTAATAATACACAAAGTCTCCTGCCATTATTAATTCACCTTTAAGATGTAAAATAGTAGTGTTCAATAGTTTTTTAATGATTTTCACACCAATTCCTGGAATCCAGTATGTATTAACTAGTGTATAGTATTGTTTATTGATTTCAATTGCAAGCATTAACATACCATCTTTATCGGTAAGTGTATATATGATTTTAGGTTCGGGTATAGAACGTCTCTGTAAAATCATTGTGCCTCTCCTTTTTGACTTAAAATATGAACCAATTAGTATATAATAGTCTCTAAAGAGTATTTTATTTATGTCTTCTTTAATCACATGAGTTTCTTGTAAAAAGATTATATGAGCTTTGTTTAACATCAGGTATTTATTTAAATTGCTTCTTTTCAATGAATTATTTAGACCATTAGTATTTAGAGATAAAGAATTATACATAAACATGTAAGAATAAAAAAGGTTTTAATCCTAGAAGTCAAATTCTCATTATGCAAATAATAATTTAAGCTACGAAGAAAAATTGCTGCAGACAGAAAGGATGATACTAGACTTAAACAATTAAAACTAAAACTATTTGAACCATTCAACAGGGAATATAACATTTCTGGTTGGATAAATAATTTATCCAAACCACTCATCAAACAAATTATATTAAAGTAATAAACAAAACCCAAATTAAGCTTGTGCTGCTACTTTTAAAAGAAATATTAAATTATATATGATGGATATTTATTAATGTAAATAGGTGAAAATATTTAAATCAAAACATATGAGAATCAGTCTATTTTATGATTATCAAAGTAATAAGAGAGGTTAAATGAATATCAAGGACTGTTAGATCTAAATTAGATACAACTAAATTAAAGGGTATTAATTTTATTGTTGCGTAAATGCTATGCATTGATCAGAATCTGAAACTATTATAAAATCTTCATTATTGTTGCATGAATATATCAAATAAGAAGTAAGTGTCAGATGGAAGGAATAGATTGCGATGAGAAAAAAATGCAAATCAGACATATCATTAAGCTATTTAATATATGAATAAATTGAAACATCCATGTTTGGTGATTTTTTGAAGAAGAAAATGTGATACTAATATACTATTAATGATGATAGCATTTAAATAAGTATGAGTTTAAATATCTAGTGTCAAGAGCAGAAGATAAAACAAACTTAAATTATAATATTTAAAAAAAATGAAGGGAGCCCTCCTGAACAGCAAGACCAGAAGCAAAATAGGTAGCTGGAGTCACAATAGGTATCCAAAAGTGAAATCCAAGGCTTTAAAACAATCAACCACAGTACCATAAACTCAAAAAGTTCAAAAAAGCTGAACGCTAGTTTATTTAATGCAAAAAAGAGCGTTTTTTGAATGTTGAAGGAAATGATATGAATAAAAACTTTGTAATTAGTTTTATTACTACGTTTAACATACACTCAAGGGAAATTCAAAGTATATTATTTAAAAACTGGCATTTCATTTCAAATAATGAATTTTTACACGACAAACTAGGAGAGCACCCTAAAATTATCTATAGACGTGACAACAACTTAAAATGTTTATTAGAAAGGAATAAGGAACTTGTCACGACTATCAGGCAAAAAGGGTCTTACCAATGTGGCGCTTGTAATTATTGCCACTTAATTAAAGTGTCGAATTCATTTTTAATTAGGGGTAGGACATTTAATATTACTCTCAAACTTAACTGCGAATCCAGATCAATAGTTTATTTGACCTTATGTAATTGCTGTGACGCTTTTTATGTGGGTAAATCTGACCGCAGGTTGCGGGACAGAATTTACGAACATTCTTACGCTATAAGGAATGCAAAAAAAGAGAATGCACTGGCAAAGCACATTATTAGAAATTCAGGCCATAGTTTTCAATTTCTGGCCATTGATCAAGTTTCATGTCCACTGAGAGGTGGCCCAGTCCAATTACTCCTATAAGTTAGAGAACTTGAATGGCAGCTTTTATTAAACTCATTCATTTACCCTGGTTTAAATGAACATTGTAACATCTCATGTATATTGAAAATGAGAAGTTACAGTAGATAAATTATAGCCTTAATAAAGGCTATTTATTAGTGTTATTTATCTTATTTTTATATTTATTTTTACTATTCTTAAAAAAATGTGTTAAAACTATTTTTATTCAGTTTAACATTTTCTGATTATCTTTGAAGTAGCCTCTTACAGTACAGTAATTATGTCTTGCTTACTACTTAGTCTCAGGACTTGCCATTATTATTGTATTTGTTACAATTGACATTAAATTAGTTATATTTTATATTCAATTTGCAAAACGGACTGTATGATATTACACAGTGTATTCAGTGTGCGTCTTTTTAACTTCTGTTTTGCATAAACTGACGTCAGTAAGTAATTTTTTAAAACTGCCTCTTTTGGCGCCAATTTTAAACTAGTCTCTGAGGAAGCTATAACAGTGTCTATAGCGAAAACGCTCTTTTTTGCATTAAATAAACTAGCATTCAGCTTTTTTGAACTTTTTGAGTTTATGGTACTGTGGTTGATCGTTTTAAAGCCTTGGATTTCACTTTTGGATACCTATTGTCACTCCAGCTACCTATTTTGCTTCAGGTCTTGCTGTTCGGGAGGGCTCCCTTCATTTTTGTTATTTGCTGGTTTTCTGTCTGTTTTGACTTTTAAATTATAATATTTAGTTGAATGTTAACTTTGATTACACATTACAAAAAGAGGTAAAGTGCCCAGGTCCACACCAACAGGACAAGACAATCCCAGATGGGTCTCCAGGACACCCCCAAGTCCAAGGGTCATAAAGTCATCTACCAACAAAATCTTCCTCACCTTCCGATGTTTCTCAGGTGACAGGTATTATGTCCAGCTTGAGTTAACATTTTTTGGTTTTCCACCATCTGTTCAAGAAATAGTAAATCTATATCTACTTATTCAGTTCCAACTTTGAGTCTAGCTTGAAGATCAGAATCTTATTCTTGTCATTTGAAAGAATGCTTATATCTTTGACGATTTTCTCTAATGGTATCACAATGTATACCCCCACAACCTATCAACCCAGGAATTACCCCAGACCACCTCCAGGACCACCCATCCAGCCAGTACAAAGCCAGGCACCACCACCCATATCACAAATATATCTACTGTATTTATATATCATAGGATTTTATATTTTATATAGTGGTCTTAATAAGTCTATTACTTGAAATTCTCCAAAAAGTTAGAGCTTATTATATGTATCTAACAAGATACTACATGTAAGTGAAGTTGTTGAGATTTTACTTATATAAATGAATAGGAGTTTTAAAGTAGTTATTTATAAACGTAAACTCACTAAACGCTAAAGTGATGTCTCAGCATGCACGTTTAATGATTATTACCTGAATGCTGAATAACAGTTTGTATGAATAACTTCCATATATTTTTACCTTAATCACCCATCACACAGAAAAAAAATATGAAAGTGATGGTAAATGTAAAAGAAAGAACTTTACAATCTATAAAATCTGTCCATAAATAATATACAAATTGACCAACTGTGCAAGTAATGGAGGTAAAATAAAATGAAATAACATTTTCTAAAGTCATTCACTTAAAAATGTGTATAGCACAAACTAGCTCTGAATTATATATTCAAATGCACATAAAATTATTGTAGAATAATAGCAGTGATCAGCTTAAAATAAAAGGCATATTCTTATTATCTTTATATTCTATTATCTTTAGTAACTCATAATAGTATTAATGACTATTAGTAACATCTTGTAACAATACATTTCTGGTCATGTCTGTCACATTCTCCACAGTTTTGAAAATATGGTTACAAAGGACCATCTCCTTGACCGGCTGTAGCAAAATGAAACAGCTATATTTCTGGCTTAATTTTTTTATGACTGTTGTTTTAAGATTCAAGCATCATAGTTGACACAGAATAAGTAAAAGTGAGAAGAAAAATAAAGGATTTGGTTTCAGCGTAGTGTCAGTAATGTGGAGACTTTCATCAAAACTCTATATACACTAACCATTACCACTCTGATTGTTCTGCTTTACATTAGACAGGGGTAACTGCAGTAGAAAATAAAAATTGTACATACCATGTATCAGTGATAGCAGTATTCTGCTATGATGAGAATGATCAGGAAATGTAACATTGTGGACACCTCATTAATATTTTCCAAACAAATCTATTATTTCTTTCCCTTTACAGCTTAGAATGAGTTTAGACTGCTTCTAAATCACAAAATTAACTCCATAAATATATTATAAGAAGGTCAAAAAGCATATCACCTAGGTTATGAATGTGCTTAACATTACTTATCAGCTATAAAAAAAAATCCTGATACTTTAAACACTGTGGATGTTTATGTTTGGCAGATTCATGACAACTTGCAAAAATATCAAAAACCTTTTAGATAAACTGGTTTGTATAGTACACATCTGATGTACATATTAATCGTTAGGGGTATTGCTTTAATCATGTCCTGTTTGAAACATATGTAAAAGTCTTAAAAGCTGTGTTTTAGTGATAGTATATTTAGATCATGTAAAAAGTAAAGAGAAATGCTTGATTTACTGAATGGCGTACTTACTGTCAGTAAAATATGCCATCTGTCATATATTCAACACATTTTCCTTTTTCTTTTACCTTTTATGTTTGTCAGAGCTTTTAATCCATTTTTTGTAAAGCAAGTGTGCTTTTAAGTTTTGTTGGAGCTAATTGAATTAAGTTATAAAAGCTTTGTAATATCATATACACCAAAGTCTTCTTACTTCCTACAACAGGAAGGTCAAAGTTCAATAAGGATGAAACAACTTAGTCCGCACAAATGTTTCATACTTAAGCTGTCACTAGGCAGCTCAAGTTAGAATCTATTGCTGTTGTTTAAGATTTGAAAGTAGTGGCAGGAAAATGACTGAAATTAGAGCAAAGATGAATTTAACACAACAGCTCATGCTCACTAGTTTGTTTCACTTAAAAAAAAAAAAAAAAAACTGACCTTTAAGAAAATGTGAAAAACCCATATTTTAACACAGAAACTTGAGAAAATGAATAAATAGAAGTTATATATATATATAATTAAATGTAGAAAGAAAAAAGTGATATTTTACACATATAAAATTTACTTTAAAGTAATCTATATATCTAATGTATGCTGGTTCATATTAATAACTATTTAGACACATTCCTTCTAATAACAACTAGATTTATATAGTACATATAAAAGGAAGATATATAGACCATAAAAAGGAAAATAAATCAAATTAAAAGTTTAAAAACAAGTAATGAGGAGTTATTTGGATGAGTTCATCACTACTATAAACAATTAGAATATAACGTACATTTACCACTGTCATTATGACACTCATCTCATTAGCAATAGGTTTCCAAAATGAAATATATATCAATTCAGGTATTAGTTTGTGGCACCTTAAAAATGCATCAAAAAGAGAAATATAATGGTGTTTAGAATATATACATATATATATATATATATATATATATATATATATATATGGGATCCATGCATATGTTCGAAGTTTCACTACGAACCCCACTTTACCGAGTCCACTTACTCGTAGTGAAACTTCGAACATTGACTTCGACAGTCACACTACAGCATGGAATGGGAATATTCCCTTTTCCCTGCTGTAGTGCAATCTTGGAGTTGGTATATTTAAGTAGGGGGGTGTAGGGGCACAGCCCCCCACATGGAGGATGCAAGGGGGCTTGCCCCCCCTGCAAAAACATGTTTTAGTGGGGGGGGTTTGGGGAGCCCGGGGAACTAGACTTCAGCAAAAGTGCACTTTCGTTGAAGTGGACTTTTGCTGAAGTGTAGGGTCTACTGCTCTATATCGAAGAAGTGTATTTTCGATGTAAAGCAGAAGACCCATATATATATATATATATATATATATATATATATATATATATATATATGTGTGTGTGTGTGTGTGTGTGTGTGTAATTAAAATATCAAGATTGTAATCCGACGTGTTATTTTTTATCATTTATTTTATAATAGGGCAGGCTTAAATCAACTACTTCATCCAGGACATTCTACCATCCCAACCCTGGCTAACCATACCCATAGTTCCCCAGAAACCATAGCTAGCGCTTATAATAACTTTTTCACAGAAACCATCCAATCCCTAGCAATTCACCTAACCTCCACAAATTTAAACCACACGCCTAATTTATCCACAAATCACCCCGAATTTAGCCTCCAACCAATATCCACTAGTTTTATCAAAATTCTCCTAAAAAAACTAAAACCTACCACCCTTGCTGCTGACCTCTTCCCTGCAGAGTACCTAAAAATAGCTGCAGATGCCATTGCATATCCCATATCTATCCTTATCAACAGAACCTTATCCGAAAATGCTATCCCCTCCATCTGGAAAATATCCCATGTCATCCCACTCCATAAAGGTGGTAGCTCAATAGTCATGTCCAACTATAGACCCATTGCCATTCTTTCCTCACTAGCCATAATAATGGAGAAATGTGTACACAAGCAACTAATACAATACCTAACGCAGAATAACTTACTATCCAACTCCCAGCATGGCTTCAGGCCATAACACAGCACCACCTCAGCCCTCCTTTCATTTACTAATGCCATAAACAATAACAGAAATGACAATAGCCTAACCTCCACCCTCTTCCTTGACCTATCAAAAGCCTTTGACATGGTCAGCCATGAACTTCTTATTCTTTCTCTAAAATCCATTTCCCTCAACACACACACTATCCAGTCCTACCTAACTGGTACAACAGGTGGTACTAGGCAGGGCAAACTCTCCAGTCAGCTACCTCTCACACTTGGTGTCCCTCAAGGCTCCATACTAGGCTCACTACTCTTCTCTATTTTTATCAATAATCTTCACACTGCTATCCCTAAAGCTACCTGTATTCAATATGCAGATGATTCCACTGTCATCTGTTCAGCCACCTCCCCATCCGAACTACAAATCTTAACCCAAAATATACTTAACACTATTGAGAACTGGCTCACCAACCAACACCTACTACTGAACCCCAATAAAACTAAACTTCTACTCTTCACCCCCACTAGTAGATCTGCCACATTTTCATTCTCTGTCACGTCTAACAATGGCACCACTATCTCCCCAAATCAACACACTAAACTTCCAGGAGTTATCATAGACAATAATCTCAAATTTGACCTACAGGTCAAAACTGTACAGACCATCAATAAGAACCTTGGATCACTGTATAGAAACAAGACACTCTTAACCCCACTGGCTAGGACTGAAATCGCCCAATCACACCTACTCTCGACTCTTTTATATGCCTCACCTGTACTCTCAAATCTCAATAAAAATGAACTAAGTAAGCTGGATATGTATCCAGTCAGAATATCCCAGTAACAAAATGTAAAATAAAATAAATAAATAAAAAATAGAATTTAAAGCTGGAAATAGGTTAAGGAAATAACAACAATAAAAGAAGACTTTTACCTTATAAGGTGACAGTTGCATACTGTCCTATTTTGATTGCTTCTCAAATAACATCAAATTAGATAAGACAAACAAAATGATGTAAAATAAAGCTTTACTTCTCTTTCATCTTTTTTACAGATTTTGTCCTTTGTTATCCAATTACTTTTGGATGCATGTCTTTTTAATGTGGTGCTTGCCCAATCCATATCATCTAATTTGTCAAATATTGTATTTTTCTTAGTGTATTCCAAGGCATCTTCTAAGGTGTAGAAAATTTTCTGACTATCTAAAAAGGAGAGCCTTAATTTTGCAGGAAAAACAAGTTGAGCTTTGATGTCTATTTTCTTCAGGCTTTTGATGAATGGAGCAGCTTCTTTTCTTCTAGTCATAACTAACGAAGTATAATCATTGTCAGATCTAATGACATTGTCTTTTAGTTTAATTGGAGTGTTAGCCCAGGCTGTCTTCAGAATTAAGTCGTTGTCTTGACTAGACAGAAATTTAACAATAATGGATCTAGGTACAGGAGGGATCTTCTTTACGGAAGATGAGGAAAGGGACCTGTGAGCCAAATGAGAGAGCTTCTGGCAAGCTGAGGGCTCTAAGCAACGACTAGTTTAAGAAAAGTATCAAATTGTCCCCTTCTTCTTTCTCTGGGGATTCCACAGATCCTGATGTTATTTCTATGGGACCTGCTTTCTAAATCTTCTATCTTCTCTAGTAACAAAGTGTTTTGTTTTAGTGAAAATTCTGTACGGCTTTCAGTTTTTGTCAGTTTTCCATTCACACTTGTCACTACATCTTCAATTGAAGAAATCTGAGTAGATTGCTGTTGTAATACTTCATTGAGAAAGCCCATTTGTTTTCTGCAGTCTTCTTTTATAAAAATCCATTTTTGTTTCTAGTTTGTCTAGTTTTATAGAAAGTTCTTGGATACTCCCAATAATAGACTAAAGTATGTTTTATGGAATTTTCTTGTGAGTTCACTTTTGAGTAACTCATGATGGATGAACAGTCAAACAAATACACTGACAGGAAAAATTAAAATGCTGTTTCTAAATATATTTTTTTCTTTCAGAAAGGCATCTATACTGGTTTAAGTATTTGATTCTATTAAAAAAATCAATATTTTGTTAAGAAAAAATAATAAAATTATGTCAGAAAAAAATAATAAAAAGCAAAGAAAAAGCTGTGTGCTACTAGCTGGCATCATCTTAGCCATGCCCCGTAAGCATATGACCATCATGAAAATATAAAACAATATACAGGAAAAAAAATAAATAAATAATGACATCTTGTTAATATGGGATGTAAGCACAAGGACATAACAATATCAACATTATACAGACTATACTGGGCAGAGTAAGTAGAGATTCAGAACAAAATAAATCTGGTATTGAGTTACTAAAATTAGTTGGCACATTTAACTGAAGAATACTAAAACAGAGAAATATAATCAGATAAAATATACAGAATGTTGATACTTTGAAAGTTCCAAACTCACTACCATAAAATTACAAAGAAAATACAGCACTGAACCCAATTCTTTTCTAGCTGATTTAAGTACACTAGAAAGCCAAGTAAGAGTTTAGTGAAACAAATAAATGAAAAAAAATGCAGACTTGACTTTAGGCATGCATCCCTATTACAAAGGATAAAGGATCACCATCGGGATTAAAGAATATAAAAACTCCAGAGGCAACACCACTACAGCGAAGGAGACCATTTATTGATAACAAAAAACAGAGCTGTTATTAATAAATGGTCTCCTTCACTTTAGTGGTGTTGCCTCTGGAGTTTTTTTATATTCGTTGATATGCTGTTCTATTGAGGCACTTTATCCTTTGTCTGCCTATATTATTCATATATCACCCTAGGGATTCATGAAAGAGCTTGGTATGAGCTGTACATCACGATACATTATTTTGTGATTCAGAGACATGTAAACTACAATGAGGAAAGACATCGTTATCAGCTAATTTGCATGTCCCTAAATCTGCTACTACCACAACAAGCAGATCATTACTGATCTGCACATTGAGGTAGTTAAGTGCTGCAGACACAGTGTATAGGTGTAGGCATCCCACTCAGTCGCTTTTAGACACACACACACACACACACACACACACACACACACACACACACACACACACACACACAACAAAGTCCCTGCACCTGTACCTGAGTTGTTCCCTGATCAACATAATAGTTTAAGAGCCATTATAGAACAAATGTATTATCCCTGGTATATAGTACTTCACTCTGACCTCAATCCCTATATTGTTGAAGGTGACATTTTAGCAAAAGTGCAGTATCCATAGTGGCTAGTGGTTCCCCACACCTGATGCCCGTACTACTTGTGGTTATGTTCACTAGAGCAACTTAGTGGGGCCAGGCTTGCTGATCTATACATCCATGTTACAATACTGTGCCCCACCATATTAGGGCTGTCTCTGAATTCAAAATGGTTACCATAACATGGACATAAGGTGCACACATTTCAGTAACCTTTATGAATTCTTAAGCTATGGATTTCAATATGCAGAAATTTCTTTGCAAAAGATGACTTCATTAGATGATAATTATATGCACCCCCCAAAAATTGAGGGAGAATTGATTAACAGTGAACAATGAAATGTAACTATTCAAAGACTTATGTAAATTTAATAGTCAGATGAAGTAATACAAGGTATATAAATATGCTAACTACCCTTATTCTATCCCAGTTTTCACCCAACCCTCTTGCTCTAACATTATACTTCCTGTACCTTTTGCTTGTGATTCTTATTCCAAAACCCTCCCCACATGTTCTTACTACTTCCATACATACACTTTTGTTTTTTTTCCAACTTCCCTATCTCCGTTTAATGTTTACCCCATTCCCAACTAGCTTTCTCCCTCCCATAATGCTTTGCACTACATCCATTCATAATCACAACCCTCCCTAATAGTACCTATCTATTCCACCTTTTATCTTTTACTTTTCCCAAATAAACCCTCATTTCTTCTTATTTTAACTACATTATTATACTCTAGCCTTTGATACCCCTCTATTCCTTACATTCCAGAGAAGATACCAGGACAATCTAACTTTCTTCTTTTAGAAAAAAAATACTTCCCTCCATACCTATCCTATACCAGCTGTCAGAATCCACAATCACTGAATCTCCTACTGCCCTGCAATGTCTTGTTTCCTTCTTCTTTACTACTTCTCCACTAACTGACACCTATAAAATACAGATTCCTGTAGTTCATTATACTACACTTCAGTGTATCCTCTATTCTTCTTCTTCTCCTACTGTGCCATCTTTCATCCTGCCATGACTAAATAATATCTCTCAACATCTGCCCAACTCTGTCCCAACCACCTGTCCATATTTCCTCTTTACATTCTCTAAACATTACATTAGACCTATTTAATATTGCCCATTACCTTTATTCCAAACACAGATGAAGCATCTACACTTAAACTAAAACCAAAACAAAATTAAGTACAGGAATCCTCTCCAAAAAAAATGTACTCATAATTTACTCAAAATTCCCCAATATACTAAAATCCTTCTAGGAGGAGTTATGTACCCTAATCCTGCCCCATCTATCATGGTGAACAGAAAGATAATTCTCTCCCACACATATATCTAACCCAATAACAGCCAGTCTTCAACCTTGGTGATCTAATTTTTGCTAGAAGTATAAGAAATAAAATTGCTGAACTACATGCCTAGATTGCCCAACATAACCCCAATGTTCTTATTGTTAACTGTACCTTGGCTTAAACCCAGATTTAACAACTCCAGGGTTGTACCTCCTAGCAATAATATCATCCATAATGACCTTATAAAGAGGAAAGGTGGTGGCACTGCTTTAATAGTTCCCAACATGTACCACATTTCTCTTACAACAAACCAATACCAAAATTCAGTTCAGCAGAGTTTCTTATTGCGTTCCTCAAAATAAACAATTATAAACAAACGTGTATTACTGTCCTTTACATCCCCACTGTTGACAATACAGCTACAATTGAAGATGTTCTACATTATACATCTTTAACATTTCCACAACAAAAAAATACTACTATGTGATGTGAATATCAATTGGTTGGACATAAACTGTAACTCCTCTACATCTAGCATGAAATTGTATGGTTTCACACAACAAATGTATAGCCCCATACATTATAGCAAGACATCATATTTAGACTGGATCCTAGTACCAGACCCTAGCAATTACACCACTACAGATAGAATGTCAGACTCTCTCAGTGATCATCTCCAAATTTATATGACCAGATATTTCACACATCCAGTTAAACAGCATATTTATAAAACAGCAAGCAACCTTTCCAAGTATAACCTACAAATGTTCAGTACTATACTATCATCTATTAACTGGAACATCTTTAAAAATCCTTTCCTTAGATGATGTTATAAATGAATTAATTGCAACTTTTTTAAATATCCTTGCACCTCCTAGAAGGAAGGGACTAAAAACAAATAATGCAGTTTGGTTATCAAAAAAGAGTAAAATGCTATTGCAGGATAGAAAAAAAGAATGGAAAGAATGGCAAAAATATAAAACACCTCATTATCTTGAAAACTTCAAAATACTTTGCAATTGTACCAAAAAGCAAATAAAGGAAGACAAAAAATATAATATCATAACCTTCAGAATAATACTAAACAGAACCCTAAAAAATGTTGGACAGTCATTAAAGAAATCTTACATCCCAGCCAAAAATTCAAACCAAACCCCTCTCCCAATAACTCCCCTCTCAAAACTGCATTACAACTCTTATTTTATAGACAGCATCTTAATTTAATAGTATAGCATCTCTAACCAAGGATTCCTGAACATCTAATCTCACACTTGCCCACCAGCTACATATCACCACATCCACTTTCACCTTCAAACCTGTGTCCACATCCCATATAAAACCACTTTTAAACATAAACCATGCTCTTTTTCAGTGAGTACCTAAAAGTAACAGCCAATAACATTGCCTCTCCTGTCTCAATCCTTATAAATAGGTCAATCCAGGGATTCCATGTTCCCTCTCTCTGGAAAAAGTCACACATTATCCCTTTGTACAACAGACATTAATAGCTTTAGACCTATAGCAATTATATCTTCCCTCACCAAAATACTTGAAAAATGTATTCAAAAACAACTGCTAGACTATCTCCTGCAGGAAGATCTCCTATCCTCTTCACACCATGGCTTCCATCCTTCCCATAGTACTACTACTGCCCTTCTAGCCTATACAGATACTGTCATGAACTGTTTCTTTGACAGGGGGTCTGAGCAAAAAGGTACCTTTTAGGAAGGTTTTGCATAACTTAGCCGACATAAGAGACCCTGAATCGTGTCCAACATGGTAATGAGATATGGCCGCCAGCTGAACTTTGACCGTGGAACTACTGGCACCATCATTAAAGAGAGTAGTAAGGAAATCTAGAACCAAAGGAAGGGGAACCGTGAAAGGATCTAGGCCTTGCCGCTCTGCCCAAATAGAGAAACGCTTCCATTTACTGCGGTAAATTTTTCTGGTAGAGGGCTTGTGGGCCGCTACCAGAATGGCCTTAACTGGGGACAAGATACCGGGAGTCCTGATTAGGAGTGGAACTGGAGCAGCCAAGCAGTCAACTTCAGGTTGTACAGGTTCGGAGTTGGCAGGTTCGATGGGTGTGATATCAGATCCGGAATGGGATCTAGAATCCAAGGTGGATTCACTGAATGAGACCTTAGGTAAGGGAACCAGATCTGTTGAGGCCAGAACGGGGCAATGAGGATCATTCTGCACCCCAACCGAGAGGCTTTCTGAAGTACTTGTAGCATCAGAGGTAGAGGGGGCTATGCGTAAAGAAGACCGGGAGGCCAACCATGCACCAGAGCGTCTCTCGGAGAATCCCCTGGAGGGGGGATTAGAGCAAAAAAACTGTCGCACTTGGTGTTTAAAGAAGAAGCAAAGAGATCGCAACAGGGAGTCCTACACTGTGCGAAGATACGTTTCGCTACTTGAGAATTGAGAGACCACTCGTACGGGGAGAGAATGGTGCGACTGAGCTTGTCTGCTAGGATGTTGGTCTGACCCGGAATATGCGTTGCGATGAGAAAGCGGTTGGTGGAGATCGCCCATTCCCACACTCTCATGGCTTCTCGACATAAAGGGTAAGACCTGGTTCCCCCCTGTTTGTTGATGTACCAGACCACCGACATGTTGTCTGATTGAATCGCAATTGTTCCCAGGGGAAGGAGGGCCTGAAGTGCTTGCAACGCCAAGAGCACCGCCCTCATTTCCAGAACATTGATATGCAGGGAGGTCTCTGAATCGCTCCACGTGCCTTGGACCATCTGGCCCACAAAATGCCCCCCCACCCGAGGTGGGAAGCATCTATGGTCACCGTGGCGAGAGGGGGAGATGCACAAAAGGGGCGGCCCCTGTGGAGGTCCAGAGAATGGAGCCACCACAAGAGAGACCGCTTGCAAGCCTTGCTGATTGCGATGGGATGATACAGGGGGAGGGAGAGAAATGACCATTGCACCTGAAGTGTCCATTGAAGCACCCGCATGTTCAAGCGGGCGGAAGAAGAGTAATCGCTGCCGCCATAGACCCTAGCACCCTCAGGATCAATTCCACAGGTGTTGAGCTGGAGTGAAGGATGGCCCGCACCTGGAGTCGCAGATTCCGAACCCTGTCGGTTGTGAGAAAGGCTCTTAAATTTCTCGTGTCTAACCTGGCTCCTATAAATTCTATTGTTTGAGTAGGGACCAGGTTGGACTCTTCTATGTTTACCATGATGCCTAGCTTGGGAGCTAGACGAAGGAAGGAGTCTCTTGCCAAAGAGAGTAGATGCCTTGTTGGGGCGGTGAGAAGCCAGTCTAGGTACGGAAAGACCTGCACCCCCTGAAGCCTCAGGTGGGCCGCAACCACTGCTAACACTTTGGTGAACACCCTGGGGGCTGTGGTGAGACCAAAGGGAAGGACCCTGAACTGGCAGTGACTGGCTCCCAGACGAAAGCGAAGAAACCTCCTGGATCGTCTGTCCATCAGAATGTGGTAGTATGCATCCTTGAGGTCTATAGAGCACATCCAGTGATTATCCCCTAGAAGGGGGAGGATGGATGGCAAAGTGACCATCCGGAACTTCTCTTTGGGAACTGACAGGTTCAACAGGGACAGGTCTAGAATGGGTCTTAGGTCTCCCATCTTTTTTGGCACTAAAAAGAACCTGGAGTAGAACCCTGATCCGATCTGGTCTGGGGGGACGGGCTGGATGGCTCTTTTTCTCAGCAGATGGCCAATTTCTGCTGAAGCGGCCTCCCTCTGATCGGGTGGAACATCGGGGAGGATTTTTAACTTTGGGACATGAAGAAAGGGGATCTTGTAACCTCTGGATATAATCCGGAGTACCCAGCGGTCCGATGTAATGGACTCCCATGCCGCTAGGTGCTCCGAGAAATGTCCCCTGACTGCCTCCAGAGTGGAACAGTCGGGCAACCCCCAGGGTTGCTGCGTGGGCCGTTCAGAGAAAGGTTCCCTGGACCCAAAGTTCCTGGGAGCCCCTCTGCCCCTAGGGCGGCGTCCTCCCTGTCCTCCTCTGCCGCGGAAGGACTGGTTGTCCGGAGCGAGTTGGGAATGCTGTGACTTCCGGAACCACATCTTCTTCTGGCCTTTTTGGTTCCTAGAGTAGGACCTCTGGGGCACAGAGAAGCAGACTCCGACAGCAGACAGCGTCTTCCCGTCCTTCTCGCTCTGAACCAAGGTATCGCGAACCATCTTGCCAAAAAGGGCAGAACCATCAAAGGGGGCATTCGCGAATGATGCCTTGAAGGGCTTCGTAAAATCGGAGTGGCGGAGCCAGGCCTGCCGTCTTGTGACTAGGCCCGCTCCCGCAGCTCTAGCGGCTCCCTCGGTAGCGTGGGAAAGTAACCGCATAGAGGTGTTAGTCACAGAACGAAAAGTGGCCATACGGGTGGAGTGCATAAGTTTGTCCTCCTCCGATATGGACTCTGGGGGGGATGCAGCGTATTCCTTGATAAGATCACACTGCATCCTAATGACGTGTGCCAAATAGTTGAGTGCCCTCACTGAGAAGGTTGCTGATCTAAAGATTCGCTTCCCCAAATGGTCCATCATTCGAGACTCCTTGCTCGGGGGATGGACTGAGGGACTCTCCTGGGCGAGTTCCCTTTTAGTGGCTGCTGCCGACAACATGGCATCTACCGGGGGTCCCTTGCTCCAGTGGGCACGGTCATCAGGGGGGCTAAGGATCCTGTCGGGCCTCTTAGGGATTGGCTCCACGGTGTCCGGGTCCTTCCACGCCCTGGTGGTAATAAGGTCCACCAGGGGGTTGGCAGGAGGGGACACCCAAGAGGTAGACAAGCCCGCTTCAAATGCCTCCAAGAACACTGACTCATCCGAGGAAGACTTTGGGGCAGACCACCCACCTCTAATCCATAACATTTCCATGATGTGTCCGAAGGAGACATCCTCAGGGGGTGATCTTGGGGAGCCTTCACCTTCCTCCAAGTCAGTGTCTTCGGTCAAAGACTTGGGGGAGTCTATGTGCCTCCTCTTACACAAATGCTTGCAACGTGCTTCCTCGGGGGGGGCTGTCCGAGGAACCCTCACCAGCAATGTCCAGAACCACAGGAACTGCATGGGTCAGTGAAGCGGGCTGTTCCAGTGGCCGGGTGATGGAAGCCTGGCCCAGAGCAGATGGAGTGCGGGACGGCGCCGAAGCAAGGGCCGGGGGTCCGGATGCCCTCAACAGAGCCCTCTCCACTACATCAAAAGCTGAGGGGGAGCCAGCCTCGACAATAGCATCCGAAAGTCGGCTCCCCCTCGGATCCGATGAGCGGATCGGAGCCGGCGCCGAGCACCTCGGATCCGAGGGACCAGTGCGCTCCGACAAGGACGGCGCCAAAGGCACACTGAGTCCCTCGGATCCGAAGCTCAGGCCAAGGCTCCGAGAGGTCGGATCCGACAGACTCGAGGGCAGGGTCAGATCTGAAATACCCAGTACTGTCGGCGCCGACCCACCCACAGCTCCGAGGCTGCCCGGCTCCGGGAGCTCCAAACCCGGGTAGCGGGTCGGAGAAGGAGCAATGGGCTTAAAAAAGGGGGTCAAGCTCCCCCCCAGAGGGGGGGGAGGCAGGAGCACTCCCATCTGCATCTGGGCCTGGATGAACCTTCGCATCATCCGGTCCAGATCAGCATCGGAGAGGCTGTAAGTAGACCTCGACGAGGCTACCGAGATAGGCCTTGAGTGCCGCCTTGATAGCCTCGAAGGAGGTCGGGTATCCTCATCCTCAGGCTCCAGTGAAAAGCACGGGGACCGGAGCCGAGGAGGGGGAGAGCCAGCAGCCAGAGAGGCCAGAGGAGAAGCCTGCTTAGCTGGTGTGGCCGAATCGGAGGTCTTGGCCCGCCGCTTATGGTGCTTCTCTCTCCGGTCCTTTTTCCTGGTTTCCCTCTCCTCCGACCCTTTGGCGGGAGTTTGAATCCCGGGTAGAGGAGGGGGAGTAGGCAAGGCAGGGACTGCCGAAGCAGTGACCACCAAGGGGGTGGGGGCCGAAGCCAAGTCTGGGGGCAAGAGTCCTGCCAAGACCAGCTTCGACCTCTGCTCCTTCAATGCCCTGGGGTTGAACCCTGCACAGATTGAACACCCTGAAGTGAGGTGTTCAACCCCAAGGCATTGAATGCACCGAATGTGGCCATCAGCAGGGGAAAGCTTATGGCCACACTCGGAGCACTTTGAAAAAACAGCCTTTGGGGCCTCAGACATCACTATTTTTTTTTTTTTTTTTTTTTTTTTTTAAAAATAGTAACAATAAAATAAACTAAAACACTCACACAAAGGCCCCAAAAAAAACACACACACACACACACACACACACACACACACACACACACACACACACACACACACACACACACACACACACACACACACACACACACCAACTACCTAACCAGTGAGGGGAGGGTAAAAACTATATTAAATTAACCCAAAAAAGATATAAACAGAAGGGAAACCTATAACTTTCACACAACTTAAAAGTTTTAAAAGTTTTAAAATCCTTTAATAAGAATACTAAGACTTAGCTTTTGGAGCTCTGACGACCCAGCCTTTACCATGCGCGGCAAACTAGATCTGGGGTCATGTAGGGAGAGCAGGGCATTATGGGTGAGGGGAGGAGCTAGGAGCTCGGATCCATAGCTGGATAAACCATGCCGGTTCGGATCCGATATCGGATCCATACCCACAGGTTGCTGACAAATGAATTCTCCTACTTCAGATCAAAATTTAATGTCCTCTCTCTTGATAATACAAACATTGGAGTCACTTCTCATAGCAA
Organism: Protopterus annectens; assembly: GCF_019279795.1. Taxonomy (NCBI): domain Eukaryota; kingdom Metazoa; phylum Chordata; order Ceratodontiformes; family Protopteridae; genus Protopterus; species Protopterus annectens. Next base: position 1,876,059,991 of record NC_056741.1, read on the forward strand.
GTTACTAGGGATGGCAGTGGATGATAATCTTAACTTTGACCTGCATATACCAAATTGCATAAGAAAAAAATTATCAAAACTACTGATGCTTTATAGAGCCAAAAACTTTCTCACTGATGTAACTATAACTACACTTGCCACCACTCCCCCACACCTCATTTTGGTGCTCCCATCCTCACTAAACACCAGACATCATAAAAATCAAAATATGAGCAATGCTATAACAAAGTTACGAAATTTGCAGAAAATACTCCTTTTAGAATCCACCACTGTATAGCACTAAAAAGCCTAAATTGGTTAGAACTGCTTCATCAACTAACATATACATAGCTTCTTACCACCTATAACATTATCTAGCAAGCAACTGCCTGTCCAGAACTAAAAGCATTCAACACAACTATTTTCCCAGTCGGTCATTGTGATCCAGTGACCAAAAATACCTGTCTGTCTACAAACCTAACAAATCTGCTGGGCATTGTCTGTACTTGTGCAAGGTTACTAAGGCCTGGAACTCCTTACCTGTATCCATTAGTTCAATACCCTCCCTCCCATCATTTAAAAACACTGTGAAAGACTACCTAGATAAAATCTGGCTCTGTTCTTGTTTAAAACCAGGATAGACTATATCCCTAAATGTGAACAAGTACCTTTTCATTCCTTATACTACCTTACTTTCCCTTCTTCACTTACTTCCTTACTGCTATCTAATTCTCTTCCCTGACCTTCTCTCTAAATATACCATAAGCCTGTTTTCCCTCATTTCATAGTGCATTTTCTGTTTCTACTTCCTTTTAATTTCTCTACAAACTGTCTAACATTTCTCTAAATATTAAATGATTGTCATGTAACTTATTAAATTCTTAACCAATGTTTTTATACTATGTGTAATTTGTTATAATTCAAGTAAAAACACGAAACAAACTTCAGGAACCACACAAAGGAAACCAACGGCCTGTAAACTCCCAAAGGAAATCCAACAGCAAACTCAGCTGGAGTACACCCAAAGTAAGCAGCTATACAAGCAGATAAATCCAATAAGTGAAAAACTGAAAGCTGAAAACTGGAAAACTGGAAAAACTCTGGCAAAACTGCTTTATTTAAGCCTTAAAAATATAGCTTTTCGTCAGTCCACAGACTAACTTCTTCAGAAACAATGTATCCAAAAAAGGTTCAACAGTATTCTTGGCTTTAAAAACTCTGAGTAATGATATCACTTCCTCAAATTGACTTAAAGGGATAGCACACCCTCTTTCCATCACTATGATCATCACACTCAAGTATTCATACAATAATATAATTCCACTTAAAAATTAGATGAATGGAATTAAAAATACAATAATAAAAGAATATATATATATAAAAAATAATATTATAATGAAGTCAAATATGAACATTATGATTATAAATGTACATATTCTAACTAAAAACCTGATGCAGCAAATACAAATTCCCAAACTGCATAAAATTCACTGCTCCGTTTCTATATGTGACTCTCCTACTTACCAAGTGTGATGGGGTTCAACATCTAAAAATTTTTTTTATAAAAATTATATAACATTTATGTAAAATTTATATAAAATTGTATTCATGTAAACATGCATAAATATAAACTCATTAAAATACCCCATATTGGATTTAACTACCTCTCCAGGCTCTTTAACTTTAAAATGCATGAAATGGACAACATGCCATTGAGACCTGGAGAAGCAAATGCTCTGAGTCTCAATTGCCAAAGCAATTCCTTCCTTTCTAATAATAATGAATCCTTCCCTTTTCCATGTCTGGTATTTATATGATCAATAGCCATAAAGCCAAATCCATGCTCAGGATGCTCTTGAATGTGTTTAGCTAGGGCATTTTCTTCCTTGTTCTTTTTTATAGCATAATCATGTTCATATATGCGTTGGCACAGTTTCCTGTCCATTTTCCCCACATAGAAATATGGACAGGAAAGACATACCACCACATATACAACATGAGAACTTTTACAGTTATATCTTCCTTTTACTGTATATACACATATAGAAACGGAGCAGTGAATTTTATGCAGTTTGGGAATTTGTATTTGCTGCATCAGGTTTTTAGTTAGAATATGTACATTTATAATAATAATGCTCATATTTGACTTCATTATAATATTATTTTTTATATATATATTCTTTTATTGTATTTTTAATTCCATTCATCTAATTTTTAAGTGGAATTATATTATTGTATGAATACTTGAGTGTGATGATCATAGTGATGGAAAGAGGGTGTGCTATCCCTTTAAGTCAATTTGAGGAAGTGATGTCATTACTCAGAGTTTTTAAAGCCAAGAGTACTGTTGAACCTTTTTTGGATACATTGTTTCTGAAGAAGTTAGTCTGTGGACTGACGAAAAGCTATATTTTTAAGGCTTAAATAAAGCAGTTTTGCCAGAGTTTTTCCAGTTTTCCAGTTTTCAGCTTTCAGTTTTTCGCTTATTGGATTTATCTGCTTGTATAGCTGCTTACTTTGGGTGTACTCAAGCTGAGTTTGCTGTTGGATTTCCTTTGGGAGTTTACAGGCCGTTGGTTTCCTTTGTGTGGTTTCTGTAATTTGTTATAATTATTTAAACTGCAGATGTTTTTGTTTAATTTTTGTATTTTGTAAAATTATTGTTTTTAAAATGTTTTAAAATAATTTGGAGGTTTTCTTCCCGGGCCTCCACTGAAAATGTGCTTCTACCTAGTCAGACTTTCCCGGTAATCAAATGGCAATAAATAAATAAGAAACACAAAAATACCTACACCCTATACAAAGCATACATTTGAAATTTATAATAAAAATTATAATAAACAAGGATCAACAACCTGGAAGAAATTCCACTCTGCATACCTCAAAAAGAAAAATGAAGAAGTGGAAATTATTTGAATGTGAAATTTAAATGATAAAAGACAAAAGAAAAAGCCACAATGCCTATCTACAGGAACTAGAATAACTCAGCATTAAACCCAGTACAATTTTCCAAATGTTAATTTAAACTATCCAACTATAGACTGGGAAACCTACACTTGTGCACAAGTGCAGCAATTCCTGAACATTGTTAATGTAATTGTCCTGGAACAGTAAGTGTACCCACCAGGGGGAATAACATCTTGGATCTTACTAATATGGGAGAATCTTGCATCATCACTTGTGTATCTCCATCTCATTTTAGGTCTGATTATAAAGCAGTCTCCTTCAAAATAAAATTGAAACCAGAGATCCTTTCTGTCCAAAGTACCATTATAAATTTCTTTAATACAAACTACCTTCTCCTATGTTGTACATTGGCAAGATTTAAATCCCCAACAAACCCACTTAATTGCACTGAATACACAGAAATGTACACCACCACACAATTCAGGATGTAAACAGCTGCATAGATGCAGCTGCACCCTACAGGAATAAGTGCAGGGCAAACCCCAGAAATAAAACCACATGGTGGAACCACAATAACAACAAGCTTTATAATAAAAGGAAAAAAAATTGATGAAAAGCAAGAAGAGTATTTTCCAGAATATTAAAGCCCTTGCCATTGAAGTAAACAAAGAACTCAAGAGCTTAATACAATTTACCAAAGCCACATTTGAGGCCATAAATATCTACCCAAGCCAAAGACAATCACAAGGCATTTCATAGTTATATTTGTAATCTCAAAAGCACAATACAGCAATGCACTAAGCTAATTGTGAACAATATTATCTGCACTGAGACACAGTGGACCTACTGAGTGATAAATTTAGCTCCAACTTTATCCCTCTCTCCCCTCCATCTGTCTCTCAAGATATACTTAAAAGTGTCTGGCCTCCAGCTATCATGCAAGACCAAGTCTTAAAAATGCTATCAAAAGCTAAAAATACTGCATTGATGGGTCCTGACAATATACCTAGATGCATCTTAAATAGCAGGAAGTGTAATTAACTATACCCCTAGCAACACTGTTCAATCTCATCCTCCATACTGGTTTTGTACCAAACGAATGGTGAACAGCTACAGTCATTCCCCTGCATAAGGGAGGACCTTCCACAGATCTAGGCAATTTTAGACCCATACGTCTGACCAGCCTCATATGCAAATCCATGGAAAGACTTATCATGGAATTAACCAAGCAGGACATATGGAATCTCAGCACACTGGACCTATCTCCGTTTGGATTCATCAAGAGTAGGTCAGGCTTACTTAGTTTGGTGGATTTTTCTGAAAAGGTCACCAAAGCAATGGATGAATGCAAAATGGTACACACCACATATCTTGACCTGGCTAAAGCTTTTGACACAATTCCCCACTAAGGCATAACAGAAAAGCTAAATAAGCTGTGATTAAACCCCATATGTTATCCACTGGATTGCCAACTGGCTCTCAGATAAGATGCAGATAATTAAAATAGGGGATGTTACCTCCACAAAGAGACTAGTCACAAGTGGAGTCTCACAGGGTTCCGTACTGGAACCTCTCCATTTTGGAAATTACTTTTATGAAGTAAAAGCCAATACCAATGGGTTCCGGCTTATTACATTTGGAAATGACTGCAAGCTAGGAGCAGCCACTTAATCCCAAAGGGACTTAGCCATTCTGCAGTAATGTTTGTCCCAAATAAATAACTGGTGGCAAAATCATGGACTGAAACTAAATCCCAAAAATTGCATTATTGTATCCTTTGGGAAGTCATCTACCTCAGGAAACTACCATAGTAAAAATATGCCCCTAAGAGTAGAACCAGTTGTTTGAGATTTGGAAAGTTATATGAACAGTGATCTAACTTTTGACCAACATGTGTACTTTGTTGTAAGAAAATCCTTCTATATTGCACATCTTATAAACAAAGAGATTGTGTCTAGATCTAGGGATGTCATTGACCCCTTTACTTAGCCCTCATTAGGACAGTCATTGAATACAATGCCCCCATTGGCATGTATATGTCCAGACACGTGACAACTAGACACCCACAGAGCTGACTCCGTAAAAGCATATAAGACTTAAACAGCATGCCCTACAAGATCTCAAAGCCCTATCACTATACTTGGTATCCCACACACAGCTAAGAGGTGGCCTGTGTCTGTCACAGAAGGCATCCTCTGATCCATTACTTACAGAATTAAAGCACATCACCAAGTCAAATGACATCAGAAATACTCAGACAAGGTATCTAAACCTCTTCTGAAAACTGAACAGAACAGTTTGGAGGGACGGGTATATCTCACAGAGGATACCACTGCTGTGGAATAGACTCCCCATCCACATAAAACAAAGTTCAATCCTGTCCATATTCAAGGAGAACTTAGATGTATGGATGGGAAACAGAAAGTTAACCTAGGACTGTCTCTTGTATTTCTAATGGACAGTGACACTCCTAAATGCTTTATCCCATGTAGGCGTTTCCTCAAATTATCCGTGGTATGATTTCAGCACTGCACCTTACAGCAAGAGGTTCCCCAGTTCAATTCTTGGCTGAGGTGCCTTCTGTGTGGAGTTGGCATGTCCTCACGTGAGTTTCTTCCCACATTCCAAAGATATGCAGTAGGTAGACTGGGCATTTTAAATTGGCCATAGGTGTTAGTTGGCATGTGAGTGTGTGGTGTGGAAGAACTACCATGGCAGGACTAGCCACCTGTTGGTGTAAACATTGGCTCTAGATGATTGTCACTGTTGTAGTGACACCCTGACCCCATATGCAAAAATAGGAACAAGGGGTTGAGGATGGATGGATCCCAGTTATTCTCATTAGGGGGGATTTATCGACTATGGGATGGGAAAGGCCAATATATAACCACATGGGATAGGTTATTTTGAGCGCCAAAAACGAAATTGGTTATGTTTAAAATGGCTTGAAAGGGTATCTAGCCTAATACTTACATATGAACCTATTAATCTATAGGAATATCAAAGATGCCTTATTTCCAAAATAATTTAAAAAGGTTGGGAAAAGTATGTTAAAGAAAATGAATAAAATGTTTATGAGCAAATTTTTTAGACTCTGACTGAAATGTAAATGACCACTAACACTGAGAGCAGGTCTTTTAGAATCTGGCCCCCAGTGGAAGCCTGTTTATACATAGGCCTTACACTAAAGTAATTACTTCACAATGAGACCAGGATTTTCAGAATCAGGACAGACTTACACTAAGAGCAACTGTCATAGAATCTGTCTATTTGTTCAGAATTGAAGATACATTTACAATTACAGAACTTTTGCTTGTGTTATGTAAAATATGTAAATAAGTGGAAAAAAGCTAGATAAACAAGTTGAAATAAACGTATGCTATTTCCAAATGTTTTAGAGGAAAGACATGTTCTTGTATTAATTTTTACAAGTGAATAAATGTGACGACTTAATGTCAAAACTATAAATTAATCTGTCTGACGGACTTGGAGACCATATTAGACTGCAGACAGTATTACTGGCAGATGCTCTTTTAAGCAAACACAAAACCTAGTTTCAGTAATGCAATCAGTTTTAAACACAAGTTAAATTCTTCTTTAATGTGTTAGTGCACTGTTTTGTAGGCAGAAAAATTTGAGGTATACTACTTAATGGAGCAGCATATGTATTTTTTCAAATTGTCCAAGTTACACTTAAGAGTTCACTAGTGGTTCCTAATTAGTGATGTAATTGAACTTCATAAGAAGTGCTTCCTGTGTTAGTAATGTCAGTATGACAGAGTTCCAGTTTTATATTTCAAAGAATGAAGGTACTTACTAATAACTTTACTTTTTTCAATAGAATGGATCATAGTTTTGGGGTGGAAGGCTTTTGCTATATTTTTTCAAAGAATATTTGTTTACACAAGCACATTTTTCTGACAAGGACTGATATAATTTTTGATTGTTTAAATTTCATTTTACAATACGTTTACTTTATTTTTGGTAAAAAAAAATTCTAGCAAATCCAAGGTGTGGGAATGGGACCTGTAATGGCCTTCTGTTGCACTAACATTGTTTCAACAGAATGGGGGGGGGGGATATTTGTGTACCACAATGTCACTCATGTTTTCCTGATAATATAATTTGTATCTGGTCAGGTACAAGTAAAATGTCAATTTAAGAATTAAAGAGTATCCCTTCTTTTCAAAGTTTTTCTTTTTTTAATCACAATGAAATTGTATCTCTTTTTTTCAAACTTTCTCTTAAGGGTGATGTGCTGACAAACTATTGCAGCACAATTCCTCTAAATTACCTTCCTAACATTATATGATAACTTGTCCTTTGTGTTTTTTAACCCAGTTTTGGCAAGGTCATCATACTGGGGACAATGGCATACCCCCATGGAAAACAAAAGTTGTGTCTGGGAGCCACTAGTGTTACTTAAAGAAGTAGATGCTCTGCTTAAAAATAATCATACATTATCCTTATGTGCAGATGTTTTGTAGGTTTGATAAGCACACCTCTCATTCAACCAGTTCTACTCAGTTAGTCACCTCCACCATGTCTTGACTAAGTGGCACCACATGACTGTCTTACCTATGTCCTTTCCCTGTGAATGGTGAGCAGATGGGGACACTTAATTTTTCCCTAAAATACACCCACTAAGTGTCCAAGCAGCTAATCAAACACTGGTCACCTAAGACACATTCAGGGCTTTATCATGCTGTGCCATCATGCTGGCTATCAAGACCAAAGTTAGTGTTGTGTTATGTTTCTTTATATCATTTTTAAATTAAAAACTTGAAGATGAGAAACTGTTTTTACAAATATAGTCAAGGAAGAATGTGCAACTAATTCTTATCTTTCATGCACCCTGGCTGCTTAAAGCAAAATACTATACAGGAACAGATGATAAGAATCATCAATCTTCGACTGCTAATGTATTCTTGACAAAAAAATAACATTCTTTAGGCAAGATGTAAACCAAAGAGGGTAGTCAGGTCAGTAATTGATGAATTTGCCAAAGTACAGAGTGAGAGAAAAGGTAAGTATAGACCTATCATTTCAACAGATTCACCTTCTGTGGATTTAAACACTGCCTATTTTCAATTAATCAACAGGACAAGTCTCATCATAGAAAAAAAATGCTTGAATATAATTTTCATAACGCCAACAACATGTTTATGAGGGTCTTTCTCCTGCAGTAAGTATGATCAATGCTGATCCAAGCTAAGTGTTTTTTTATCGTGCAAATATAGCTAGAAGCTATGCTGCACCAAGGTACTTGAATATAAATTCACAGAACATTATTCGCACCATGGGTTGCCCCACTTGTTCTGTTTTTTATGCTGATAGAACAAGCAGAAAGGTAAGGCTTCATAGTTATAAACACATCTACTTAGTTAGATAATAGAACAAGAACAATTTATTTTGCAATTCTCTTGTATACACAAACTTTAGACATTTATTGGTTTATCAACACCAAATAAAATATAGCAGCAGTGGAACAATCCAAGGGACAACAGCACCATATACGAAAGTTCAGCCAGCTCATAGAGATCTGTTTTATTAAAGCAGCATACGTTTAAACATTGAAAGTAGATAAGCTTTTTAACCACAGGGCTTTCTCAAACCATGTAAAAAACATACTTTTCATTGTATACTTATAAATGTACTCTCAACCAATCAAATGGTGAAATCAATTACTCAATTAAAAAGTGCTCCCTATTGACATAAAAGCAGCAAACATATAAAAATATAAAAATATCTATGCAAAAAATACTTCTAAAAATGTGTTTCAATAAATTAGTGAAGCATCAAAGAAGGGAATTAAAAAGAAATCCTAAAATTGCTTCAAACACTATATAAAAATAGTTCATACACTACATAAAAATATATTTAACTTGAAGGGCTCTAGATTTCAGAATCGGTTTCAATGGGGCTTGCTCATTCAGGCCTGATTCCCCAATCTGCCCTTAATCTAATTATCCATTGGTTTATACTTCAAACTATATTGAGACTGACATTTAAAAAGGAGATTGAGAAGTGCTGTTAGATTATAAAAAATCCTTTTCGGAGACAGTGCTGAATGCTTTGATTCCTATTGGCCTGAATAATCTCCTAAGTTTTAAAATTATTATAAAACTACAGAAGTTGATGCTTTAATTATTTATTTCAGATTTGCATGATGTTGGTTATACAGTGGTCATTAATAGGCATTTTGTGAATAACTTTAGTATTTCATATGTTTTTATGTTTGCATTACTTACCTTATATGTTTTATTAAGTTCTGAACATGTTAATGCAGATTAGTCATCACAAAATTGTCATTATAGTTATAGATGACCAAACTGGATTTATTTTGTGTAAGAAAGTTCATAGGATCATAGGAAGTTACTAGGCTATTGGCCCTGAGGCCCTTATAAGCCTAGCCAAGTATTTAGCACATTGTTCTGACAAATCAGGACCCAATGCCCCTGTCTAGCAGGGACACAGGTGGGATCCCAGGGGTGTATTTTCTGTCCCCATCCAGATATCCAGGCTGTGCTTAGAAAGCATTAAATGAGGTACTCCACTTGACATGGAGTAAGAGTCTATTCCACAGAAGGGGGATCTCTGGGACACAAATCTGTCTTGCCAACAAGTCCTATTGATGTCACAGACCAGTTTGAGGTCATGCATGCAGGTTACTTGAGTGGTGATAGACTTGTGGATATGCAGCAGTCCCATCAAGGCGCAGTCTGAAATTGCTTTGTATAAATGTAAATAATCATTTTATTTAACACAGAGAATTTCATCCCACTAAAAACCGGAGCCTCTTCAGACAAAACATTTTTAAAAAATCAAAACCATTTTAAAAAGCATTTGACCAACGAGATCACATAATAAAACACACCTTCTCATTGTTACCAATAAGGTTGATGTTACAACTGACTGACACAGGCTAGCGACAAACACGCCCCCTCCTATACACATCCATGAATGTTTGACATTAAACCAATGAAATTGCATACTAGAGTGCAATAACCAATAATCTGCATGTTGAAACTCACACCATAACCAATAAGGTTGATGTTATAGCTGACTGACAAAGTCTAGGGACAAACACACCCCCTCCTATACACATCCATGAAAGTTTGACATTGAACCAATGAAATTGCATACTAGAGTGCGATAACCAATAATCTTCGTTATAACTCATATCATAACCAATAATGTTAATATTATAGCTAAATGGCACAGGCTAGAGGCATACACGCCCCCTCCTATGCCCATCGCTAAGCATTTAATATTAAACCAATGGAATTGCATACTTAAAGTGCAATAACCAATAATCTTCATACTACACCTTAGTCATAGTAGTTAGCAATGGACACACCCCATCATATATGTGTCCGTGGCCTAACATCATTTCTTAACACTATTTATAATGTTTTAGCGATGAGTTTCCTTTTATATTAAAACGTAAAAAATTAATTGAATTTATATTTAAACTACTAAAATATAACTAAATTACACGGACTCAAGACGAGCACACCTCTTCTTGTGCATGTCTGTAACTTGGCATTGTTTCTTTATACTGTTAATGATATTTTATAAACAATAAAATTATTTTCATTATAAACCATTAAAAATTATTTAACTTTTATTTAACTCACTCCTAGATCATAACTAACCTATAGCATAACTGAATGACATGAACTAGAGATGAACACGCCCTCTCCTATACGCATCTATGAATAATTAACATTTGACCAATAGAGTTGTGTACTAAACCACGATAACCAATAGCCTTAATATTAGAACTCAATTCTATAACTAGATGGCACGGAAAAGAGACCAACATGCCCCCACCTGTGCACATCTATGAGTGGTTGACATTAAGCCAATAAAATCACATACCTATCCATGGTAGCCAATGGCCTTCATGTTATACTTCAATCACAATGGCTAATAATGGACACACCTCCTCCTATACGCATCCATAACTAAACCTCATTTCTTTATACTATACATATTTTATTAGCAATAAAATTACATCATATTAAAACATTAAAGAATTATTAAACTTTTGTGTAAAACACTCTTAAATCACCTAGATATAGCCTTTAATTTAAGTAGACATAGAACTGATACTGCTTCATTTAAACCTGGCCAGAAATGCACAGCCAGACAAAGTTGCCAAGATAATTCGGCTTTTTCGAGAAGTAATGGCCAAGCACCACCTCTATTCAGTTCAGAAAGTGGTTGCAACACTACAAATTTAAAAGAATGATCTTTATGGTCAGAAATGTGCCTATACAGAGCATTAGTTACTTTTTTATTACAAATATCTGATAAATGCTCACTAATTCAATTTTTTAATTTCCGCTTGGTCTTGCCTACATAAAAACATGGGCAAGCTGAGCAGATGGCACAGTACACAAGGCGTTTTAGTGTTGCAACTTGGTTTCCCAAAAATTTGTATAGTATGATGAATAACAGTAATTTCGCTTGCTGTTAAAACGTGTTTACAAAAAACACAAGCCCCACATTTTATTATATGTCCTTTGTTGGAAAGGATCTTAGAATGTTGAAAAATAATTTTCAAATTAAAACCTCTTTTAAACACTATAGTGGGTTTATCAGCCACTCATACTCTAATCTCAGTGTCATTCATTAATACATTCCAATTTTTCATAAAAATATTTTTATTGGAATAACTATCATTGCTAAATGCTGTAGCAAAGGCACTGGTGTATATATTGGTCCCTTGTCTACCAATATGTTCGCTGTTAATGTCAGTATTAACCAATGAAATATTCAACTCATTTCCTGTGCTTGAATCTATGCATGCCAAATTCATCGTACTATTATTAAAAGGGCCATTATTCAAGAAGTTGAAAATGTCCCTTAGTTCTTTTTTTTTTACCTCTGATATAAGTCCAGTAATAAATAACTCAGGATATCCTCGGATTAAAAACATAGCCTTTAAAAGCTCACATTCTTCAACAAAATGGGACCAATCTGTAACCATACAGGCAATTCGTATGAGCTGCCCTTTAACAACAGCCTGTTTTTGAAATAGTGGATGATTGCTCTGAAAATAAAGAAATGAATTAGAACAGGTGGGCTTACAATATATTTTAGCCATTAATCTGTGATTTGTAACATCTTTCAGCAATAACACATCTAAATAAACAATATGCATCAAATCAATTACATGAGTAAATCTAGGAAAAGTAGTAATATTATTAATGTAAGAAACAAAGGAATCAATTCCATTAATGTTGCCAGACCACAGAATAAAGATATTGCCTTGATAGCAAATATACAAGTCACAGCAAGAAAAGAATGGGGAATTTAGTAAATATTTAGGTTCCCACATAATTGTCACACTATTAGCATAAAGCCCACCACATGCAGAACCCATAGTGGTACCCATATTGGTTATGATGTGAGTTATGACATGAAGATTATTGGTTATTGCACTCTAGTATTCAGTTTCATTGGTTCAATGTCAAACTTTCATGGATGGGTATAGGAGGGGGCATGTTTGTCCCTAGACTTTGTCAGTCAGCTATAACATCAGCCTTATTGGTTATGATGTGAGTTACAACATGAAGATTATTGGCTATCGCACTCTAGTATGTGATTTCATTGGTTTAACGTCAAACATTCATGGATGCGTATAGGAGGGTATGTGTTTGTCTCTAGCCTGTGTCAGTCAGTTATAACATCAATATTATTGGTAATAATGCAAAGGTGTGTTTTATTATGTGATCTCATTGGTTAAATGCTTTTTTAAATGGTTTTGATTTTTTAAAATGTTTTATCTGAAGAAGTTCCGTTTTTTAGCAGGACAAAATCCTCTGTGTTAAATAAAAGGATTATTTACATTTATTTTTAGCAAGTTGCTTTTGTTTCAAGCTGAATTTTAAGCAAAATTTGTGAAGAGGGACTGCTACGTGCTCGCACTTTGTTTGCTTGTTGTTTACTGGTTTTCTAGTTTTTTTTTTTTTTTTTTTGAGATTGCTTTGTATGTCAGACAGAGGTCACCTCTGAGGAGACTAAATAGACGGACAGGGCCTTTAGCCTATTTGTGTATGGAAGAAATTTGAGGCCCTGGATTTTCCTTGTGAGGAACCTTTGTGATCTCTCCACCTGCTCCATGTGCTTTGTGAGGTACATGCCAAAGGGACATTGTGCTCAATAATGGGTCTTATAAGGGAATAATACAGAAATGTTATGACCAGCTTGTCCCTGAATGAGATACCCTTACAAATGAAGTGGGCCATGTAGAAAGCTTTCTGTACAATGGAGGCAATATGGTGGTCAAATGTCAGTTTGCTATCAGTCTGCATGGCCAAGTCCCTCACGACTGATTGTGTGCTTAGGGCCTTGTTATTACTGTGATAATTTGTGGGGACGTCACTCTCCTTCTATCTCTGATAGATGCTGCTTATAAAAGTAAGAAAGAGCTTTCAATTATAAGCTTAGACAAGGCTTGTGATTCAATTAATTGGGATTACTTATGTAAAGTTCCTAAAGAATGCAACTTTTCATTGGAATTTAAATTTTGATAATGAAATTGTATAATAACTCATTATCTTATGTTAAAATTGGTTCATTCCTATCTAGTGCTTTTAAAATATTTAAAGGAACAAAACAAGGATGCCCTTTGTCTCCTTTATCGTTTGCTCTATCAGTGGAATGTTTGCAATATCTATTAGGTCAAATAAACAGATAAAGGGGGTTTCCATAAACAGTAAGTATAATTCCGAAAACCAATTATTCACAGATGAAATCCTACTATTGGTGATATTGAGTCTTCATTAGAGCATGTAATTAATTCAATAAAACACTTTGGAAGGCTCTCATCTTTAAGTTTTAATCACAATAAATCAGAAACATTACTAATAAGTACAAAATTAAATACCTTTTTATGAAATTATAAAGAGCTGAACTGGGAAAATAAACAACTTAAACAGGTTCATAGATTCATAGGAGATTACTAGGCTAACAGCTCAAGAGCCCTTACAAGCCTAGCCAGTTTTATCTATATTTTACCCAATTTTCTAATTCTAGAGGAAAGGTAACAAGGGTCAGCAAGCAGGGTTATGACAATTTTTACAGACAGCCTCTGTCAATTAGGAACATGGATGCCACCACAGACTGAATTTGTGATTCCCCATCAAATGGTCCAGATTGTGCTTGGAGATGGTCAGAGAAGGGTTCTGCTTCATGCGAATAAGAAGCCTATTCCAAAGGAGGGGTAATGTCTGGGGCACATGTCTGGAAAAGAATGAATTCCTACTATCTTTAGCCCAATAACTTCTACCCACCACAATCAGTTAGACTTAAGGCAAAAAAAAAAAAACAATTAAATTTTATATTAATTACATTTTTGTGATATCCTCAAAAAACAACAGTAGGAATTGATTCTTGGGTAGAGGGTAATATTGTATTTCCTCATATAGATTTATATGCTTAATCCGCAATTCTAAATTTGGTAAGTCACTGGCTAAACTCATCATATACTTCAAATTGGAAGTCACTGCATGAAGAACTTTTATTTTCAAGTAACACAGTTGAAACAAATACAATTTATAATTCAAATATTAATAACATTTATTGGATTATAAAATATTTTTGTATGAATAATAAAAGTTTTCCTGCTCCTACGCCATATACTAATTACATTTTAAATATGTATAGGAAAGTAATGTAATGTAATCATTTATTTAAAGTAGTATTAATTTTGAAGTTTCCTATAGCATTTACAAATGGTTGCATAGAGTCATTTAATCTTAATAAATGCTAGACTTTGAAGAAGACAACTTAAAGTTTTGATATCAGTTTTTAGATGGAAACAAAATACTTCCAGGTGATTATTTATTGGTTAAATATAATATAAATGAAAATACTTAGATATTCAAATATTTAGACAATTTATAACTAATGAAATACAGCTACATTAAATATAAATAAAACCCTATACCAAGACTTTTAGATTTTTGCTTTAATAGTGAAGAATCAAAAAAGTAAATCTTACTTATCAACATTATTTACAATTCTAAGGACAGAATTAGTTCCTTCTGACGCATCCTTTTGGGAATATTCAACAAAGATTAATAATGAAACCTTTGTGGAAATGAACAAGAAGCTATTATTAAATTCTAAAAATTACACTACTATATCACATTTTTGGAAAATATTTACTTGGAGATATTTACATAGAACCTTTCTAACACCACATAAAATTGCATTGACTTATAAAAAATGGAAATAAAATATGGGATATGTGATGAGGTTACAGATGATAACTGGTCTCACATGGTAATTGAATGCGGGATAATTATACAGTTTTGGTCTGAATTTAGAAATTTTGTTAAAGCATTGTGGTCAGATAATTATGTCATATTAAATTCCTTGATTTTATTTAATGCTCTAGTTATAGATTCCATACCACTGTCTATGGTCAATTCTAGCTATAGCTAGGAAAATCATTACAATAAATTGCAAAAGTAAGAACACCCTCTCTTTTACTGAATGAATATGCTTAGCAAAAAGTGTATGTAATATGGAAATACAGACATTATATAACAGAACTTCAAATCATACACACAAACTTTTATTTGCCAAAAGCTTAAAGAATTATTAGAAAATTATTAATGGCTGATTAATTGCCATAGCTTACTGTGGACTTTGTACATAGCTTCTTGTTTGTATTTTCTTGTATGTTAGATAATTGTTAAATTTTGTAAGTTATTTTAAACAAAAATGCAATAAAAATGTTTACAACCTCCCCAAAACTAGCATTACTCGTCACTTAGTTAATATCTCATGTAGTGTGTTCCCTTTTTAATTAGTGTTTTCAAATTGCTACTTTAATCTGAAGACGTCTTTGTTGATTTTTTTGATAAAAACAGTAATACTTTTGCAAGGTCTGGTTACATATTGAAATGTCTTATACTTTGCATTTGTAAATGGTTCTTTGTATTTATTTTATTTTATTTTGAATTTGTTAACTGCAGTAGAACAATGGTTCCAGCAGACTTATTTCAATCTCAGTCCAGGGTAAACATAATAGATAAAGGACATTATATATAGAGTGAACGACAACCTGCAATGCATACATATATTATATATGAAGTGAATATCATAGAAGGCATGAGGGTATAAAGCCAACAGATAAATGACATTGGTTGGGAGGATGACTTAATGGCTAAGGTGTTTGCCTTACAAACCCAAGGTGCAGGTTTGAGTCTCTCAAAGGATAATTGGCTAGGCTTAAAATGTCTCTCAAGGACAGTTAGCTCAGTAATAAACTATGAACCTATGAACTATAAATACAGAGTGACTACAAAAACATAACATATACATGCATTATAGACAGAGTATAAATCAGAGTTGGCATGCAGAAAGAACCAAAAGGAAAAGCAGAGTCAAAACATGGTATTTAGTGGGAAGAAGGAAAGACAGCCAGGAAGTGGTTAAGGTATATGACCAGAAAGATATTGACTGCATTTTCCTAGAGTCTTGAAATGTGTTTTTATTTTTGTTCAGAAAACAGGGTAAGAGGAATGAGCTTTAAGAAAAAAAGTCAAATATTCCTACAATTTGGGACCAAGGAGTGAGAAAGCCTGGTCTGTTGCAGTGAAGCCACATTTGGGGGTTTTAGAGGAGAGCAGATGAGTAGTTAAGATTTCTAAGGTTATATGTTGGTGCATCTCTGAATACTCTACAGGCTAGTAGATGGAAGGTAATATTCTTGACAAGTTTAAATTGTTGAGAGGCAAGTAGAAAGTCAGTAAATTTTTTTTTTCCACAGGCAGCCAGTTAACCTTTTCGGTGGTTTTGCAGTGTTGTTCATTTCTTAGGCACAGAGTGATGAATCTGCATATAGCATTTGAGACAGATGTAAAAGTGAAAATGTCATATTTAAAGACTACATCATCAGCAGAAAATTGTAATCATTCCTTCTCTTTTACAGCAAAACAGCGAGTCATGTGATATAAGCTGAAGCCTGTAAACTTCTGCACTGTCAGTTGAAGCAGTAAAATTATGGGTAAACCTTAATGCAGTTATACAGTATTTCCTTACAGTTAGAGTGGTCCTATGGAAATATCAAAAATTCTTCCACTTTGTATTTGTTGTAAATATTCCATATTTACTCTCAACACATCCATTCATAATATTCTTTGTTCATTGTTCTGTTGATGTATCTGTAGATCTCATATAAGAATTATCAGTGGATGTACATGTGCTTAACTGATTCTGCCCTTCAGATGACTGAAATAAAACCTCAGAAAGTGCCTCAAACTCCTCCAATCAACCTCATGAATCTCCTAGGAGGAGAGAACCAATGAGTAAAACTTAAGACTCCAATGCAAAGTAACTTCATTGATAAATGGTTTGCATAGTGAGTAAAAAAAAAGTGTGTCACAGTAGAGTTCAAGAAACCTTGATAAATCCATTAACCCCTCACATACAGCAATGTGAACATAGAAAGGTCAGAGCTTGTACCCCATGTACAAACAGATGCATTATGCAAATGTCCATTTTTGATCTCCACAGCCAAGATGCCTTGGCATTCAACTGGCATATCCTATGGAGCATGGCCTTATAAAATGAAAAAAAAAAAATGTTCTGGAAGCCTACAGAGTAGGAATGCAGGATAGCCGGGCAACATGGGATGGATCCTAGCTGACGATAGTAGAAGGCTGTTTCTGAATGCATTACTAACAATCCTGCACACTTGCAATAGCAGTCAGTGGCATCAGCATGGAACATTCAATCACACATCCAACAGCACTCAAACCAATCAGATGCAATAAGTTTCCCAGAGGATATAAATACTGGGTCATCCTATCAGCAGTTACGGATCTTAGGTGGGGTGCTAAAAGACAACATTTTCTCAGATTTATTCAAACGTCTTAGACTTTTGATACAAAAATGAATGAATGAAACCGTATGTATTCTTTGACCTGCCAGTGCATTTCTTCAAGTTTTTTCTGGTAGGGCTGGATTTCCTTATTTTGCACTAGCTGTGGAATCACCTCTCTGCCCTAGGAAAGGTGAGCCAACAAATGTTGCTGATTCCCATCACCCCAGTTAAATCCCCTGTGAATGGCAGCACTAATCAAACCTGGGTCACAGCTGAGGCTCCATCTCTCTATGCCACAGAGCTGAGAAAATGTTGCTATATACTATTTACTTTCAGCATTTCATTTTATAATACCCACTTTGCTCTTTTTATGGCTTTATGGAAGCTGGAGCCTACCCCTGATTTTGTCTCATAAATTTGTCATGTCCCCAAAAATGTTTTGATTTTCCATTAAATTGCTACTATAGGCAGTCAATAATGCCAGATGTTAAGTTTCAGATATTTTATTGTTCACAAAATGCATGATGATTACAACCCATTGTTCTCTTATCTTTTTATGTGAGTTAAAGTAATATTTAAAAAGTGTTCTGATTTTGGGTCTTAGTCCTCCATTTTTTTTTGGCTTTGTCAGGAAATCTTGAGGAAAGAAGTTGAGAAGTATGTGACAGTAAGAACAGATTTACTTTAATTTGCTTTTAATCGTAGTGTATAGCATCACCTTCATCAAATGATAATTAGTTTTTCATAGATTAATCCCTCAAGTTTATAAATACATACGTTAATATGTAAATATCTATCTATCTATCTATATATATATATATATATATATATATATATATATATATTTTTTTTTTCAAAGTTGTCACTTCCCTCCAAACATTCATAAACAGATTAAATATTAAAATAAACCCTGATAACTTTATATTCACAAAATTAAAATATGATAAATAACAATATATTGTTGCATACATGCTTACCTGGGTGGTGAGTGATACTATGGGCATCCAGGCAAGCATGCACAAAACATCAACCTTGCACAAGGGACCCTTATATTCTCCAAGCATTTATTCCTTACATCTCACGTGCAACATGTGCAGAAAGATTTTTTTGTCCTTACTGTGCCACAATGGAGCCTTGAAATAGAAAATCTATTCTGAAGCCATATTAAATTGTCAGGGCAAGCCCAGAATTAAGAACGATAGCTGAGGTCCAATGCATAATGTCACTGGAACTATGTGATATGCAATAATGGGCAGCTTGTGGCATAAACCACGTGGCTAGAAGCACTGGGAATGGTGACAGCTGTGTAGCCAAGCTACACAGGCATGCATACCCTCCCTGGCTAACAAATCGTTTGTGGCTGCAGAACATCTCTGATCAATAATGCACTGTGGTGGTGTAGTTGTGTGGCTGGGCTGCAAAGTGGCATGTGCCACTACTAAAGATTAGTAGTGGTGTAGAAGCCAGACTGGGTCCTGTAGCTTGAAATATAGCTCATGACACATTATGTTGTTAGTGTGATTTCAAGGCCATCATGTTACCAGTACCTCATCAGCATGAAAACCGCATTATGAGCCTTACTGTAAAGCAATTAATGAAGTGGTCACATTACAAATATCAGTTGCCTGATGCAGGAGAGGAGGATACTTGCTATGGTCACATATAAGGAATGTGATAGCAGACCAAACTGCTGCAGATGCACACCACTAGCACTATATACTGTGGGGTACATGATTTTCACACACATGCACATATACACACACACACACACACACACACACACACACACACACACACACAGTGGACCATATGTTGTCCCAGTACTGCAGTACCCATGAAAGCTATGTGACTGGAGTGGGGGAATCACACTGAAAGGGCACAGGGAACAGGCAGGAGATTTGGGTCACTGACATGTCCTTTCATGCCAACATCTACAACACTGCCCATAGCTGTGGACAGGTCAACTCTCAGGGGCCTCATAACACAGCAATGCCTCTAAGACACTGGCGGGCTCCTACTTTCCCTCAGTGGTGACAGTGACAGAATTATGCTTATTGATGGTGTACGTCAGGGGTATTATGTGGATGAAATGCACCATGCCCCACAGGATAAAACTGTATGTGTGTCACTAGGGGATGCATTAAGCATGTGTGTGTGTGTGTGTGTGTGTGTGTGTGTGTGTGTGTGTGTGTGTGTGTGTGTGTGTGTGCGCGTGTCTGTGTATGTGTGTGTGCATGCACATGTGTGAGTATTGTGTCACATGTCCTGCAACACCATAACAGCTGCTTCTGAATGTTGACTATCCAGTGTACATGGCACCCTTGTCATCTTAGTGGGATTTCTTTCCCTGTGCACTGAGAAACGATAACGTACAGATGCCCTGATCACCATAGTTTGCAATGCTATTTTTAAAGGTTCCCAGATTGCACAGGCATGTTTGCTGTCCTCTTTTGCATTCACACTTTTTCCTGCTTCTACAATGTTTCTCAAACTGCCTGCCATTATACAGTAGGCAAAGATATGAGGCATACTTCATTATTTTGTCAGTTGTGCAATCTCACTAAACTTGTCCATGAATCACTTCTCCCAGCTCATCTATTCACCATAATGCATCGCCCTGTTTCCGAATACTACAACAGTAAAGTTTATCAGAAAATGTAAAGAAAGAATAGCTGAGCATATTTATGATACTAAAAAAGTAGTCCTGTTAATGCTTAGTTAAATATAAAATAGGTACAGATTATTCATTTAAACTGATGGCATTATAGGCTGCATAGATGAATATTGTGAAAGGAAATATTATTAACAATACACAGCAGAAAGAATATTCTTGGATGACCGTTGTAATGAATATATTACTTAAATACTTATTTGAATACACTTTTAGCTTAAAATTACTGCAACAGTTTCATATTTTTCTTTTCCTGCATGAAAAGTAGCTTGACTTATTAAGACTTCATTAGAGCTTAGCAAGCAGATGATAAATATTTCCTTTACTCATGTAACTATAAAAGAAAGGTCTGTACCTTGTACTTGCATTGAACATATCTGAGGCAAGCCTGCTGAAAGTAAACTTGTAAACCATGTCAAGATAATAGCATGAGAAATGTTTTAAGCAATCCTCCCATATGTATATCTGTTTGGGTCCAGGACTGATTACCGAATTCACAATTTACCGAAACACAAATGCTCGCACACAGTTTCACGAAAGTGCTTTATCACCGAAAATGCACTTTCGCAAAACAGAAATAAAAAAGGTAAAACACATTGCAAAAGGGCTGTTGTTGAGATCATGGCACACTGGGGATAAGGGAATATTCCCTTTAATCCCACTGTAGTGCAATCTCGGAGTGAGAGTATAAAAGTAGGGGGTGGGGGGACACGGCCCCCACATGGGGCTGCAGAGGGCTTGCCCCCTGGATAAACTTGATTACTATTTTTTTTTTTTTAGTTTATGTTTTTTATTTTTTATTACTGTTTTGCGAAAGTGCATTTTCGGTGAAAAAGCACTTTCGTGAAACTGTGCACGAGCGTTTGTGTTTCGGTAAATTGTGAATTCGGTAAATAGTCCTAGATCCAGCTCTTTACTCCTTTCAGCCTTGAAAATGTGCAAATGTTTTATCACAAGTTGACAAAACTTTGAATTTTCTATGAACTAGTTTATGTTTTTCCTGTTTAGCTGTAGCGACCCCAAACCGGGAAAAGCCGAAAGAAAGAAGAAGAAGAAGAAGAAGATATAAAAAGTCTTGTTTCTGTGCATATGGTTGAATTTCTCACTTTTGCAACATTCCGTATCAGGATACTAATGCAATAAATAATCTGTCTTCATCCAGAATCATTGACAGTCTGTGTATTGAACTGAATAGCTGCATGATATTATGTGTTAACAGGTATTTACTTTTACTGTGCTGAAGAATACCAGAGAGGCTGACGCGTCGGTCAGGCGATTAGACTGACGTCAGTGCGAGATGTCAGAAGACCCTAAAGACAAGGCCCAAAATACCTGCACCAAACATATGTACAATATATACAAAAAGATATATACAAAAATATCAGCATATAACCTCACCTACACAACCACCCCTAAACACAGAGGGAAGGAGAACATCTACATTTATGGTAGGTACAAAACTGTACTATGTTCTTCGTTCCACATTGCTGCAGTCCTGGTAGAATCCCAAAGCAGAGGTAAGGGAGGCTGGCAAATCATAAAGAAGTAGGAGCTGACAACATGCCTTGCAAAACAGCAGTGGCAAAACCAGCCCTAGACTTAGAGTAGATAGGAAGGTGATAATGCTTAGAGAAGGTATGCACTGAACTCCAAGTAGCTGCCTCCAAAATATCCTTAGTTGCCACCCCCCTTAGAAATGCTGTTGAAGTGGCAGTAGCCCTAGTGGAATGGGGCCTAATCCCAGCTGGAATCTCCTTGCCATGATGGGAATAACAAAATGCAATGCAAAACCCAATCCACCTAGAAATAGTTTGTTTTGACACAGGCTTGCCCTGAACTCAAAGCAAAAGAAACAAACAACTGCTGAGACTGCCTAAAATCCTTAGTCCTGCTTAAATAATAACGCAATTGCCTGTGTACATCTAAAGTGTGCAAAATCTTTATTTTGGGGGTCTGCATAAAATGTAGGCAAATGAATAGTTTGGTTTAAAGCCACACTAGAAACCACCTTAGGCATAAAGGAAGGATTATGATACCCTATCCTTATGGAAAATCAAAAGGGCTCTACTGCCATAAGGGCCTGCAACTCAGACACCCTTCTTGCAGAAGTAATAGCCAACAGAAAAGCAGTCTTCCATGACAAGTATTTCAATTCAGCAGTCCAACACAAAATTGAGATCCCAAGCAGGAGTAGGAGCTCTTATATTCTTTGCCCCTCTAAGAAACTGCTTGAACAAAGGATGCGAAAACAATGGTGGGTCACAATCATAGTGAGCTGAAATTGCTGCAGCATGAATCTTAATGGAAGAGAAGGACAAACCTTTGTCCAATAACTCAGTAAGATATTGAAGAGCCACACTCAAATTAGGCTCAGAAATCTCCAAATTCTTTGCTGTACTCCAAAATAAAAATCTCTTCCATTTACACTTTCCTTGTACTAGGTCTTCTAGCTTCCATAATCACATTTAAAACTTGTTGAGGAAGTTGAGACCTGCTGTGTTTCAACACAGAATATGCCAGGCTGTTAGATGAAGAGAGTGAAGCTTGACATTGAGCAGATGACCGTCCTTCTGAGATAACAGATGAGGAATCAAAGGTAAAGGCCATGGAGGCTTCCTTACCAGACTCCTTAGTAGTGGGTACCAGTGTTGCAATCTGGAGCTATCAAAATCATCCTTGGCTTGTCTTGTCTGACTTTTAATAGCACCTTTGGAAGAAGAGGCAGAGGTGGAAAGGCATATACATGAAGGTTTTTCCAACTGAAAGACAGAGCATCCACTTTCCAAGCTGTGTGATGAAACCCCTTTGTGCAAAACTTTGGCAGCTGGTGGTTTAGTGGAGAAATTAACAGATCTATGTCTGGAGTTCCCCATGACACTGTCAATTTCTGAAATACATGAAGATCCAGTTTCGGGGATCCATGATTTGTCTGCTTAACACATCTGCTAAGGAGTTCTGTGCTCCGGCAGAAACCTTGCCTGAAGAGTTAGTTGCATCTCCCATAAAATCATTGCTTGCCTGCATAGAGGATAAGAATGTGTTCCCCACTTGCTTGTTGATGTACCACATGACAGTTGTGTTGTCTGTTAGAATCAACACCTGCCCTGAAAGAAGTAACTCCTTGAAAGCCATTAATGCAAACTGGACTGCTAACATCTCCTTCATGTTGATATGTAGATGCTGTAGTCTGGCAGGCCACTTGTCTTGTATCCACTTTCCATTCAGATGAGCTCCCCAAGCAATGTCCGAGGCATCTGTCGTTAAAATCTGACTTGTTTAGGTGACATTCCTGAGCCCACCACAAAAATTCTTTTTGAAGGCAAGGTATTATTTGAATGACAGTGTCCAAATCCTGGCAGTGCTGTGTCCATACATTTTGAGATACAGATGCCATGAACCCTAATGCTTGAAGGACTGTCCTTGCAGTCAGCACGGACTGATGAGATAGTTGATGGAAGTAAAGTGATAGACTCTTTTGTTTGTCCGGGGTTAAAAAGGCCATCTGGGCTGCTGTATTCAGTCTCACACCCAGAAAGCACATGTCTTGAGAGGGTACTAGACTGGACTTTATTTCGTTCACAGAATACCCTAGGCATCTTAGCACTGCTATAACATATTCCAGATGCTGTAGAAGGTCTTCCTTTTCTTGAGCCAGAATCAGATCCAGTGATCTTTGCCCAGAAGAGGTAAAAGCTGTTGCAACGTCAACATCTTGAACTTGGGAATGTCCAGATAAGTGTTGAGGATAGATAAATCCAAAATTGGTCTCGAGAATAAAATCCTAGGCCTTTCTGATACAGGGACTGGCTGAATGGCCCCTATTTGGAGTAACTGAGAAATTTGCTTGTGAGCCATGCCTTTGAAAGGGGCAATGTATGGAAATAAAACCTGTAGTGAATGATATCCAACACCCATCTGTCTTGAGTAATTAAATCCCAATTTTCCTTGAAAGAAACAGTCTAGAATCTACTGGCAGCTGAAATCATTGGGTCTGTTGGACTGACCCCTGCCCTCACCAGAAGTCTGAGCAGGTGAACTCCTAGACTGGGAATCATAAGCAGGATATGTCCATCCGGCCAATTTCTACTCTGCACCTGTAAAAATCTTTAACAGTTTGCATAGACTTAGCTTTGTCCTCCATTTTCTTTAAAACTGCTTCCACAGGCGAACCAAACAACACATCCGACTGTAAAGGAGCATCCAAAATCCTTGTCTTAACATGCTCAGCTAAATTCTGATCCCTCAACCAGGCATGCGAACAGAACTAGTGGCAGCCACCCTCGAGGAGGCCTGTACAGCATCAAAACCACATTGCAAGGAATGCTTACCCACTTGTTCAGACACATGAACTAAATCCAGCAACTCTTTACACTCAATACCTTCCACCAAAGCATCCACCTTAGATTTCAGTTGTGAAAGGAGATAATTTTGATATTTAAGCATGTCATGGCTAAAGTGGAAGAAGTATACACTTTCTTTCCCCATCTATCCAAAGCCCTTGCCTCTTTATCAGTGGGAACAGGGTTTTTAACCACAGAGGCCTTAACACCTTTAGGGCCCTGAGAAACAGTTTCCGGTCTGCCCTAGGACTCTTAAAAGATACTTATGAGCTTCAGGCACCCTATAGTACCTATCAGGTTTAACAGGAGCAGGAGGCAAAGAATCAGGGTTCAGGAAGCCTCTGCAAAACATCTTCCACCACATTCAACACAGGAGGTATAGCTAAGGGCCTATGCTGGGGCAAAACAAGAATTCCTAAGCCTTTTCCTGGAATCAGAGTAATCCTGGCCTTCCCATTTAAAGTGCTCCCTCATGGAATGCAGAGTCTCTGAAAATGAGAAATCCTCAGGAGGAGAAGCTGTAGGAGTGGAATCATCCACATCAGAATCAGAATAAGGAGGAAACTCCTGCAAATCTTCCAGAAGACTCAGAAGCCTCTGAACACTGTTCAAAACTATCAAACTCGGTTCCACCCTAGGCCTCTTATCAGGAGGGGCATAGAACCTCTAATCATAGTAATCAAATCTTCTGCCATTTTAAGCATATGTTTCTTAGGCACAGAACCTGAAATGCTAGGAGAAGCCCCCACTGAAGCTGAACTTGGCCTACCTCTCAAAGAAGTTTTGGCAACAGAAGGAGAGGCTCTAACTACCTTGGGAAGAGAGGGAAGAACAGTTACCTGAGAAGCCCCCTCAGCCTGGCCTACCTCCTGAGAAGGCACATCCTGTAACAGTAAAGTCTCTGCCTGAGACTCCAATGAAACTCCTGGCAAAACCTCTGGCTCCACTGAGCCTTCTAAAGAATTCATCAACCCATCCGGCGGCATTTTAATATTAGCGCTTCCCAAACACTAACCTTAAACAAGGTATACACAAAGTATGGTAATCCCTATGAGGTATCTGTTTCCCACAAGAAATACAGTTATTCACTTTTCTCTGACATCGGGTTAAATACTGAGCAAGAAAAACCAAAATGTTCAATAGTAAGGACTGCAGCAATGTGGAACGAAGAACATCATAATCAATATACTGGATCTAAACAAGGCTTATAGCTTTAAGCATTTTTACAGCTGAGAGGTTTACATCTTGGATCACATGACCTATTCTCAGATAAACTGCTCTACACATGAAAATATATTTTAACACAAAAGACTGCATTTTGCTATATTTACTGATTTACTAACGTGTATGTCTGATTTGAGTAGAACAGTTACCCTATGGACCGGCCAATCCCCTTTTTACAATGTAATTCTCTTTTCACAACACTTGAAACTCCCAAGGTGCCCATCAATAACTAACAATTCATTTACATCACATAGCCATGTAATATTTCATTTTTAATCCTTTCCGAAAGGCTCAACAGATGGAACCATCCAAAAGATTCAGGAGGCTTTCCTTACCATTCCATAACCTTAATCCCCATATATTCATACACATCTCAATCCACCCTTTCAACAACCTGTATCACTGTGCCACAGCTATGGGTCTTAGTACTTTCCTACATTACTGATCTCAACTGATAATTCAAAATACCCCTTTAATGATGTACCATATTTTCAGCTCCATCATACAGTTTGAAATCTGGCTTCCCCCATCCAGGTATCCGCCTATCCAACCTTTGCATATGTTTTATTATTCTACTCCTCTTCCCTTCATAATTTCACAAACTCATTGCATATCTTTCAGTACCTTATCATGGCAGTCAGTTTCTACATACCTGTACAGATACAATGCAAGTGGAAGCAGCATTAGTGGACTCACTTCTCTTCCCATCTGTCCAAAAGCACAGGCATTGTCTCTCTCAAGTCTATCCAATTCTCATCTCTATTTCATTCACTGAAGGATATGCATTCACCCCCCTCCCAATATCTCCCCCATAGTTTCAGCATGGCAAACAAACTTATAAGGGAAACTCTGTTCCAATTCTAATTCTGACATTGCCTATGGGACTCGGTCATACCAAATGACTTACCCATTTTAGGGACTAGCACAATGTTAAAATCCCCTCATGTAAGACCCTGACCATCTTTATACCTCCTTCAAATAAATATTTAACATGCCTGTCTTATCCTAGCCCCATTTGTGCCATGGTAAGATGTGACCACAACACATCGTCAACCTTCCCATCACCCATCTCCCTTACCCACACTTCAGATGCCATAATATGCCTGTATGTATCACACTCTTCACCTAGGGTTTTACCATTAGGATAAATTAGTGTATTCAACTATTTCAGACATATTACAATTAAAAAATAAATAAATAAGCAGAGAAGTGTACATTATAGTGCATACCTGTGCTGAGGTCTTCAGGTCATCACTGTAGACAATGTCTGTAAGTGCACAATTAGATTTAATAGCCTGGATTTCCTGCACTCCCTCCACTTGGAGACTCAGGTGTAGCCTATAGGGTAGTTGATGTACAGCCACTCGAGGTATGCTTTGAGTAACATTCTTAACTGGGTAGTCTGAAATAAAGAATACTGCATTAAAGGCATCTCCCTTGCACATAGTTCCAGAATCACTTCTGCTTATGCAATGTGAAATACAATAAAACATTAATGGTTTACAAAGACTTATAAACTAAGTTACATTATGAGGTTGAAGTTTCCTGAAGATCTGGAAGACAGATTCCTGGACTAGTTCATGGAATACCATAGCTTATCTCATAAAACTTACAGCATATCTGTTTAACAACTTAAAATATGTATTCTGATTTGTTAAGCTAACACCGAGTAGACTGGTCACTAATAAAATGTATATTGTATTATTTTAGTTTGGATGAAATTCAGAATAGGAATCATATTTCTGCATATTAGCTTATCTCAGGAGTCACCATAACTGTCTTTGCTGCAGATGTCTCTCAACAGACAAAAACTATGTACCCCTACTTGTAATTAATAGTTGTCTCCCTATTGAAATGTCAGTGCTCCAAGTGCCGAGTACTGACAAGCCAAAAAAAAGATAACTAAAAACACAGAAGAATCTCAAAAATCACTCCTCTCCTTTAAACTTATTTATTTGCAGAGGATCAAGCACCCCGCTGCACCTCCCATGTGGGGAGGGACAAGCCCCCCCCACCCCTCAGTCTTATACACACCAACTCCGAAATTGCCATATCTCAGACAAAAGGGAATATTCTGATAAATGGCACCTCAGACTTAGTATATGTAAGTCCAATCTTTCATAAATTCAGTCTTTATATTTTGGGACTCATTCTAGCAGGTCCTGAAACTTCAAATGGTTACCTATGCTTTGACAGGCCTTTAATTCCTCCAGGGTCAGTGTTCTATGCTTTGAAATGATTAAATTACTAGTAACTTTCGGTAGTAACCTCATACTCACCTCCTGACATGGAGTGAGGGGGCAATCTGCAGAGGGGGGTAAGAGAAGAAGAGACAGATGGACCAAGGAGAGATCTCAACATGCCAGAGTGGAACAGAACAAAACAAAACTGGACTATATCACATGCTGAACAGGTAGATGGGAGTACAAATGGAGGCAAGAATAACAGAGCAAGGGACAAAGATGACCAGCAAAACATAAGACATGAAAACAGAAACAGAGTAGAAAACTGGGGGAAGCAGAAGAGGGCTACAATTTTATCCAAGAATAAAAAAGGGCAGGGAATAGAAACAGAGCATGCAGAAATCAGAAAAGGAAGAGGAAGGATGGTACAACTGCAGATAAGGATGAGCCCTTCAGACACCTTTAAGGACGCTGAAATTAACCGCTGGATAAGAAAATCACTAACAATGCTGGATAGGTGCATCACATACAGGACTATGTGGACAACAGGAAATCAGAAAGCAAGAGAGACCCAAAGAACAATGTAAAAAGACAAGAAGTAATCCAGATTTGGATGGATTGGACATACAAGGAAAGGAAAAGGAAATACTGCTTTAAATATTAACTCCATCCATTCTTAAACCCCTTTTCCCATTTTGCACATGGGGTTGGGGTGTCATTTCCACAGTGACATGCATCTATTAAATAATTAATAATAAATATTTCTTATTTAAATATGTCTTTACTTGCAATTCAATACATTAAGCAACAGTATTGTATCTCTCTCTAGATAAAAGATATTTAAACATACTATTAAAGGAATTCAGTGAATTATAGAGAAAGAGGGTAAGCAGTATTATGTTCAGACAGTCAACACTTTTATGGAAGAAAGGAAGAAATAAAGACAGGAGAAAGGAATTTAATTTTACTGTAATAAGTAATTATAAAATAGTGAACTAGGTGCTTCACATGAAGATAAAAAGAAGAATGATGAACTGGATACAAGAAGTTGTATGGTTTGTGTCAGGAAAATTGGCACATTAAGGTAAGTAAGAAACTTGGAGGGAAGAAACTGAAAGAGGAGTGGAAGAGATTAACTGAGAGACGAGTGCAAGAGATTATATGAAACACAGATGTAGTTAATTAACATTTTTGATCAATAGCACATTCAATGTAATGTAAGTTTTACATGAAAAGGCTTTGATGAAAAACTTATTAGATTTATAATGGGTAAATCAGAGGTTTAAACTGTTACTGTTAATTACATATTCTGTGAATAAATATTCATGAAAAAGAGGATACTGCTTACTATCAATAAATGAATAAAATGAAATTGAACTAAATAAGAAAATAGACAATGAACGCGCATAAAAGATAAATGGCAACAATCAGGAAAGGTTAATGGTCTATATTATATGAATGAAATTTCATATAAGCGAACGTTCATTGAGCAAAAATCCCACACATCAAAAACAATATTGTGGGGGGCTGCACCCCCTGCTAAATATATATTCCAACTCCGAGATCATACTACAGTGAAGAAAGGTTAAAAACTCAATTTTCACTGTACTGTGATCTCACAACACGCACCTCAATGTCCAGACGTTTTGCTCATTAGAGTGTTCGCTCATATAATATAGACCCAAGGTTAATCAAGGCTGTACTTTGACTTGTATATATGAATGGATGATGAAAAACAAAGGATAGTGTAGAATGTCCATGTACATGGAAAAGATAATGGATGCACAGGAAATTAAGAGAGTATTAGAACATAGTTTACAGATGTATGATCTAAAGCTATATAAGAACAAAAAGCAGTAAGGGTTTTAAGGAAGGGTTAGTGGTATTGGATATTTACTTTTCTGATTTGATGTTAGGAGGGATCAGGTTTGATGGCAAACAGATGGAGATGGAGAAATAAGGCATTTTATTGGATACAAATTCTGGCCTCAATATAAATGGGATTTATTAAACGTTTACTTGATTTTATTAGTTTTATTAGGGTTACATATTCAGTTAAAAATTATTAATTTTTATCAGGACAATTACAAATAAAACTATTTTAATTTATCCTTATGGTTAATAGATCACCCCCGGGATTCATGAAGCTTGCGCCAGGTGCAGGCGTAGCGTAGGTGGAATAATGCCAAATATGGCCGTCGAGCAATTCAGGTACGATCCAATTCCACGTGCACTACGGGTGTACACCAGAACTGCGCAGCCCTCGGCATAGGTATGCTAATCACCCCAAGCGCAGTGTTGCACCATGCAAATGAAGGCATATAGCGATTCATGAACTGGTGCAGGCATAGCGTAAGCCCATGGAAATGCAAACCAAAAAACATGGTTTACATTTTCCCAAACAGAACATCGGAGCTATGGAAGTGGACCAGACTCATGTATTACAAAGTTAACATATGCCAATGGCTAAATACACAGCCAATGGCATAAGAAAACATGCACAACAACTAAAAAACAACATTTAATGTCATGTCCACAGTAACACACAGTACAACCGCAGGGCATGTGTGCGCAAACAGGAACACAACGAAAATATATACAAATGTCATAAAATCTCAATGTAATACAAATCAGGTTTTCAACATAATACACAATGGTAGGCATGGTACACCACAACTAAGCTGCAAGGGTTGCTAAGAGCCTGCGACAGTGTTCGGCGCGGTAACTATGAATTAGTAGTCAATGCCATGCAAATGAGGCAGGTAATACTGAATCGCAAACGTCCCACCAGATGATGGATGTACCATACAGCACAGCGCTATAACACCGAGGAGTGGCTCAGAGGAGATACATGACATCAGCAGAGGGGAGTGCCACCGTAGCAGTAAGCACATTGGAGCAATGCAAATCTGGCCTGGCCATTGCTAAGCAAAGCTGCATGACAGGGGTGGAGAGGAAGGTATAGAATCATTTAGCTGAGAGCACATATGTTGCCCGAAAGCGCATGTGTATGGAGATGAAAACGTGCCCGAAACCCGGTAAGCGGATGCACGCGCCACGAACAATAGCACAAACAGGAAGGTCAGGGGAAGAAAAGAAGGAAATGCTGAAGTATGGTAATTGGAGTACAACTGAGCAATTAACACCAATCAACTCACGGCAGCCAATCAACGGCAGCTGACAAGTCTGCTCACAGAAACCTGCAAAACAGGATAGGGGAGGCATTGGATTGCAAAGAAAGGAGGGGAGGCATTGGATTGCAAAGATAGGAGATCTCTCATAGCAGAGCAAAGCAAACCGACAGTAGACCGGCAATAGAACACATTATGCAAGATAAGCCAGGTCTAGGAAAGTACAAATGAAGTAGCAAAAGAAGCTGCTCTTTCCAACGGAGACTGCTCGTCACAAACCAAGAATAGTAGATACAAAAACACGTTCAGTCTCACCACAGAAATGGCAAAAAGGCAGTAAAATATAACAAACTTTAATAAAAGACTAGCACTTTCGCGTATTGTAAATACGCTTCTTCAGATCATGAATTACAAAAGAACTGAGAGATTTTATACATTGTTACTGTGAATCAGTCACATCAAATTGAACCAGATGAAATCAATTAATCAATCAAGTTAAACACAGCAACTGATTAACTAGCTATGCAACAGAGAAAGAGAGGGAAAGAAAAAGCTTGTTCAAGTTTAAAAATTCCCAACTTTTAAATATAAAACAACATTCTAGTGTACAGTTTCATTAAAATATTAATGACTTAAAAAATTTTAAACCATCATATAGTATATATAAAAGTTAAAGCATACACTTCATTAAACTCATGTGTTCAAGAGTTCTTTAAAAAAAATTGTTCTAAAAAATAAAAAATATGATCTATAATATGAGCAATTTCATAATAATAAACTATTGTTAAAAACATTAAGCATATTTTAAATATAAATACAAATACAAGATCTGGATATATAGAATGACCCTAGATTAATTTATTAGTGTTCTTATATAGTAGAGCATGTATTGGAACTACATAAGACATATGGATATATGTATGAATGGCAATACTCAAAACTCCAAGTAGCTATATATATCTAATGGTCATTGCTAAACCATTATACAATCTATGGGATATATATATTATCTGCGTGAAGCTAAATAAGACCTTATGGAGACATAAGCATTAAGTCCTGGCAAGTGATGTGCTTTTAGTTTAAAAATCCACTCTAGCTCTTTGCTTTCTAAGTGATTCATATAATCTCCACCTCTATTCCCTGGATGTACAACCTGCAAAACCCTAAAAGAAAAGGCATGGCCAGAATTCACGGAGATATGCTTGGCTAGTGCATTAAGTTCATTCTTGCACCTGATGTCATAGAGGTGGTTGTATATTCTCTGCTTGAGTTTACGTTTTGTGAGTCCTATGTAAAATGCAGGACATTCATTGCATGAAGCTAGATATATCAAACCAGTTGTCTCACAAGTTGCGTAGCAATTTGGTTTCACACAACTGCCTAATGTAGGATGAATAAACTCAAAATCAGTAGATATATATTGACAATAGTTGCACTTTCTACAGGGGAACGTACCCAACTGTCCCAAAACTACCGGATGGTCTAGGACATTACTCCCTAAGTTCTTGCATAACAACTCTTTTAAAGACTTATTGTTTCTATAAGTAAAAATAGGGGTGTGACCAACAATCTTAACTGTCTTGTCATCAATGGTCAACACACCCCAGTTCCTATAAATGATATTCCTGATAGCTGTACTATCATTAGTGTATGTTGTGATAAAACTAAGTCTATCCATAAAATTGGTCTTAATTCTATGTTTATTATTACCACAGTGACTCTTACAATATTTATAGGACATGGTACATCCCAAATCTTGAGCTTCACCTGTAACCTGAGATCTTGTTTTCTTTACCATAAAGGCATCATAGCCCCTCTCAACAAAAATTCTCTCCATGTTGTCAAGTTCCATCAACCGATCCCTTTCTTGCCTACAAATCTTTAACAACCTATTGAATTGACTCTTTACTATGCCTTTAAAAACATGACGAGGATGCATACTATCAAACTGAAATACAAATGAAAGCAGGCTGCTGGATGCATGTCAGAAAATGGTAGGTGGAACGTGCAGAAATGTAAAGGGAAGGTCAAGAGATAATCCATGGCAGCCAAATGTAATTCAACACCAAAGGCACTACAATAGTAATTCCGGTAGTAAAACACATAAGGTACCCTGTAGCTGCGATCATACATACACACCCTATGACATCATCGGTGTTCACAGCACAATAGTATAAAGCATGAAAGCACCCTACACACACCTGTGTATTCCCAAACACTGCACCATAGGTGTAAACACACGGAGAACTTTTAAAATGTACATGTTGGGAGCAGCCATAGCTGTGATTCATCAGCATGTGTTAGAGACTGACGGTGTTGTGCAGGATGACGCCGACAACCACCGCAGGCCCCGGAGGAGGAGAAGAGTGTTCAGACAAAAGGTAACCTACCAGGGGCTACATGATCTGGAGATAGTAGAGCATTACAGGGTGGACAGGGACATCTTACAGAAAATAGTGGAGCTGTGCTGGCCACGACTGAGAACCAGTAACAACAGAGGGCAAACCATCCCAGTGGACACGAAGGTATGTGTAAGCTTGTGAATACTAGCCACAGGTACCTTTCAAAGGCCAACTGGAGATATAATGAGGATCTCACAGGCATCAGCATCCAGGGTACTACACCAGTTCCTGGATGCCATGTTACCACATGCCAATGAACATATATACTTCCCCCGAACTCAGGAGGAGTTGGCCAGCAATATGTGTCACTTCCACCATGTGGCACACTACCCGGAGGTACTGGGTGCAACAGACTGCACGCACATACATATCTAGTCACCACCCGGTGTGCATGGTAGGCATTACATAAACCACAAGGGATTTCACTCCATCAACTACCAGGTCATGTGCAATGCCCAGGGCATTATCATGGATGTGTATGCTGGCAGCCCTGGAAGCTACCATGACTCTCATATCTGGCATGCCTCACAGCTGCATCAGGTATTTGTCAGGGGGGACATCCCACATGGCCACCTTGTGGGGAAAGCTGGCTATGCACTGGAGCCGTGGATGATGACTCCCATCAGAAATACACACACACCCATGCAAGAACGCCATAATGAGGCACACGCACAAACCAGAATCATCATAGAGCATGTGTTCGGGATGCTGAAATCATGGTTCCGGTGCTTGGACACATCTGGTGGAGACTTGCAGTACTCTCCAGGCACTTGTGCCCACATCTTCATAGTATGTGCCATGCTACATAATATGATCCTGCGGAAACAGCTGCAGCAGGGACAAAATGGTGAAGGCCCTCATAGCCCACCGCAATTGCCAAGGCCATCACAGGCACAGAGGGATTCAGATCACGAACACACTGTGCCAGCCCCAGTAGGCAGATAGAGGCGTGCCCAATATGCCTACGCCTTGGCAAAGAGGGAACGTATAGCACATACTCTGACAGTGTAGACCCCTACGGACTGACACACCTCTCCACCTGCACACACAGTAAAATGGATGGCACACAAACACGACCACCTGTAAATTGTAATGTATAGGTGGCCCACTGTGTGAATCCTACATAGGCAGCCCTCAAACATTGTACACACAACAGCTATTGGAACACGGAATGTCAACACCCGAACAGTACATGCGCCTATCAGCATATGTTGGTGCTGTGTGTATAGGTTCCCAGGTATATGGGAAGGTACACGCCCAATTGTCAGAGGCCATACACCAAACGGGGCAAACAGTGTCCACTGTCGCCAAAACATTCAGTAACCAACTGTCGCTTAGTGGAGCAGAGGCAATCGCGGGAGCACATGTGTGTAAGCACTGTTCTGCACACACTTAGCACGGATTCCCTCCTGCATTAATGAGGGGTTCCACATAATGTAATCATGGATGTTGTGTCAAGGCATGGGGTGTACCCATGACAGGTATTTGTCACCCCAGCATGCTCCACCTACGGTCGTTTGAAGGTGTAGCACAGTATCGTGTGTGGCTCACTGTGATATACATACTCAATGCCGGAGCACATCCAGTAAACATCACATGGACATACCATTAACTGGACTCATCAATATGTAAACTAACTGATTTACCCATGTGAGTGCAGTATGGAGTAACAGCCGTAGTATACTCCACATACAAAACAACATAACACGTGTACAAATCCCAGATGTCCAAGTGTTAAATGCAGTGACGGTCGTGCATGTTCCCGGTCCCACATCCTGCAAGGGATGTAACATAATCCCAAAGGCACAAGTAATGCATGTCGGATGCAGGTCATCAGATCATGTGTAGCACACGTTAGCAGGAATATGCATTTCCCACTGCTGGCAAGCGACGTTTAAATATGACTATACGGATATGTGCAAAACAGGGCTAAGCTTCTCCGAATATCGTGCAGATCACGGTCAATGATGTCCAGAACAGGTGAAACCAGCATTATTCACCCCTGTACTAATAGCGCCTGATCTGAAGGGTAAAACGACCACTGCCAGGAGTAGAACACGCAATCATGTATGCAATCACCTAACACTATTGCTAGCCAAGATGTACCTATGGTAGGGTTGCCACCTCTTCAAATGACCAATGTGGGACATACGTCAGATGTCTGCAAGCAGACACATACACCCGGCCAGTACGAAAATCAGAACTTCACTGTTTTGCCTAGACAAAAGCTTATTCTTGTAATGTTTACTTACTTATTCTGTTTCTATAACTTATAGGTGGTTCAGATACAGAATAACTGTGTTATGCAACTATTACATAAACTATAGGAAATAAGTATGTCCTAAAATCTCAGGACATTTGCCATGTATACAAATATTTTGCAGGACACAACTGCCCAAAGAGGGACTGTCCCTCGCAAACTGGGACAGCTGGTAACCCTAACCTATGGCAGGTGTGTAATGTGACAGGTACAGACACAAACGTGCAGAGTCCAGGAAACAGTATACACCGACAAGTACACAATGAAAAGTGTAGCTTGCCTGTCACTTTCCCTGTCAGCTATATATATAAATATAAATATATATATATATATATATATATATATATATATATATATATATATATATATATATACACACAGAAACACACACACACACACATATATATACATATATATATATATATAATACAGATAGAAAGGGTGATAGAGTGTATATGTTGATATATACGGATTCACCGATATCTGCAAATATATAGATAGGTCAACGACATTCATAACACCTTGGAGGTACAAATAAATAGGATACCGCCAACTATGGAATGTGTAACATACCAACACGCGTAACCACGAGACTGAAAGACTGAAAGAACACAGTACAGGAGCAGTAGAACCACGAGTACTACTATAACGATATGAAGGGACATTTAGTTACCGCTGCCGGTTTTGCGGTCCACATAGGTACTGTGTTCAACTGTGTTTGTGAGTGCCATAGTCTGTGTATGTGTGTGTTGAGGGTGCTGTGTGCATTTCCGTGTGACTGTAATGTGTGTGTGTGTGTGTGTGTGTGTGTGTGTGTGTGTGTCCACATCGTGTGTCTGTTAGTGCCAACTCGGAGGTAGATCATTACGGTAGATGTGGGTATAGCTAGCCATAGGCATACGGTTACCACCTGTCCCACATTAGGAGGGATAGCCCAACCCTGGGCAGGTGTGTCCTGACATAAAACATTACAAAGGGCAAATGTCCGAGATTGTAGAACATTATTATGTCCCATATATTATGTAATAGTTGCATGAAATAATTATGTCTGTATGTAAGAAACATAAATGTTACATGCAATATAATAAGTAGCCAAAGTCCCACAACAATAGGTATGTATTGAGGACAAAAGTATCTGCTATCCTGTGTACTGCTACGTGTCAGCCTATAAACACCACTGTGTGTCCCGCAAGTGTCCAACAATGGCCATATGAAAAGGTGGCAACCCATGGCAAAGAGGTTCTGTCACCGACACAACTGCAATGACTGCAAATATCTGGGACAGAAATACACGGGATAGCTGTAATTTAGAAATATCCCTTTACATATCGCTGCAATTCAGGAGGTATGGAAGTATCGACGTCACCTGCATACTATATAGAAACCAATTAACAACGGCCCAATGTAAAATCCCGTAACATAAGTCTACTAACTGATAGCTCTTTAATTAGGGAAGGGGCCCACACACATATATATCTGTAATATGTAGAAATGCAAGCCCCACAAACCTGTATATGCTACGTACACCCACCATCTCCCACACTAGAAACTATAGCAATACAGACTGTAATTACAGCACAAACATCCAGTCAGTCAATTACATCTTCAGAACCGTCAACATACCTTGTGAGAGGCACAATTAAAGGTGCCATGCAAAATTGTAGCCATTGTATAATGGAACAAACAGCGATGTTACAGGTTTTGTTTACAATAGTCTGTTATCAGACGGTTGGGATGACAGGTACACCCACATGTTGAACCACATACTCTAGCCATCACACACTATCCACGGGGGACATGAATCCAAAGTATACTTGTCTCTACACATACAGTTGCAATTACACACAACAAAACACAATACAGGCCATCTCTCCGAAGGCAGGGCAAATGGGCAATGCCCAAGTGGAGAATTTAATTATACCCCACTGTTGCCGCGTAATTGGCGAATGGAGTACGCCTGATGTGCAAGTACAGCTGATGTGCAAGTAATCAGTCACTCAGGAACACCAATTGGCGGCAGGAAACCACATGTAACAGGTATCGACGTATATAAGGATGACTTGCCAGACATTCAAACCATATGGTATGCTCATACCATATAACTGTTTAAACAGTGTAAGAGAGAGATAGAGACGAAAGTCAGGAACGATAACAAGGTATGTAGAACACTCGGTATGTAAGTGTATGTATAGCATGTTTTGTATTAATTATTTAGTGTATGTATAGCCTGGTTTGCATTAATTAAAAATGTCCGTAATGCATACAGTGGGAAAAGGTATTTATGTAGTGATGTCATACTGAGCATATTAACACTTGTAGAAACTGTGCATCCAGCAGTGGGCCACAAGGTAAACATCACAGACACCACAAGGGATGCTACATGAGGGCTTTAAACAGAACAATTCCATACAACCCACCGTCAGTGGTAGGGTATGTCCAACAAGTACGTGCCATAGCAGGGGATAGTATATGTTGATATACTGCCAAAGTAGGCATGTGTATGTGCATATAACAACAATGGCATGTCTAAGGTGGTTCCGCTGTGCAAATATGCTTTGCATTATGGGATATTATGTAAAATATGTGTAATGTATAGTATTGTAGGTAGATATGTCATATATTCTATACAGCATAACAGGCATATCATGCATACCAAAGGTATCGTCTATTGGCATGTACAATAACAGGATACATATGGCTTGTAATCACGGGACATTGTAATAGCATGATAGCTAATCTAAATGGAAGGGCTACCAAGTAACCATGCACAAAGGACATGTAATAGCTTCACAGGTTCATAGTGGGGTAGTATGTAGTCTAGTGAGTCTATGTGTAAGCACAACTACAATGTTCACACCAGTGGCACCTCTCTAGGGTAGTGTCCTGTGAACAGCAGAGCCATGTGTTACCTGCACCTCTGCACAATACAGCCACTGCAGTGATCCCTGGTGTACATGTGTCTCCCATCCACCAAGTGAGGTATCACATGAACAGTGCTACTGAGTGCCCCTGCATGATGTACATAGGAATCATGTTCAAAAGCATGGTGAGTGTCCGGTTTGGGAATGTAACCCTCAAGCACATCCCACTCATCGTTGCGTGTGTGCACATATCCATGAGCATGTTGCTCACAATGGCTTTTGCTTATGTCGCGTATGTGGAGTATATCCATTAATATTGTTGTGGACATGGGCCCTGTCTGTTCAGCATAGGTCACCCCTGAGTATGTAGTATGCAAATGTGTACAGACGTGGTGTCCGTAGTTCAGCAACATACTTTAACTGTCGGAGCTCAATAAACATTATGGCGTGTTAATGTTGTGGTATGTAAAGCTGTAGCTGTTGTGTAAGATACACCCTAAATGGGGTGTTGTACCCTTGAATGTGTGTAGAAGTCTGAAGTTCAGAGGTACAATGGGTGCCTATGTACCAGCTACATACCCAGTACAGATAAGTGTGGCCACGTAGAAGGATATCCACGCCACAGTGGCAATATGGTAATCACAGAAGTGGGTGCGACATACGTGTGTACTACAAACACGTACAATGTGACATGTATGTAGAGGACTACCACCTATGTGATAGTCAGTGGGTGAATGGTGTAATGCAAAGGTGATGTTCATGCACCTTGTGTCATGCAGCTTGATTCCATGATACCCATATGGATGGAGTCAGTATCAGCTGGTGGATCAATCATGACACTTTGTATGCAGGGGTTTGTAAAGCTAGGCAGGGACCTCTGTGCTAGCCTGTACCTCAGGGAAGCATATACTGAACATGAGGGGCCCTATGACTGAGGACTGTGGTATGCCAACTCTAACTGAAATGCAGTAGGTACTATGGTATGCTATCATCATTGTGTGTGTCCTGTCCATGAGCCACATTGCAAAACATCCTGAGACATAGGGTACGATGTGCAGGTGGATGTGTATGTTGTCAATACCAGAATGGAGAACGGTGCTGAAAGGCAATGAGAGGACAATGTAGGCTGTGTGGACCCCCGTACCATCATCAACTACCCTGGTAACTGTATGAAAGGAGTCCGCCAGGTGTAGGAGCCATGCTTTGGCCCTAACAAGTCCAACCTGGGTGGCATCAAAGGACCGGAGCCCAACTATGTCTCTGTGAATGACGTCCATGATGATGTGCCCACAGCCGTGCACAACAGTCCAGTCAGGTGTGTATGACAATAGTCCCACTCGTGCATTGTGGCACCACCTGTGTGGAGTGTGATAACTGTTGCTGTGTGCCATTCAGGGGCCACAATGTCTGATACAAGGCTATTACTGAATATGGTGGCCTAGTGGGGAGACATGTCATTCAGAGGTTTCTGGACATCACAGCCTGGGATTTTGGAAGGTGACATGGGGCCAGTGTCCCAGGACATATAGAGTGCAGGTTAGTACTGTGTAGGTGTGACCACAGGGACACCGCAATGTTCCTCCATGGATTGTGGCCCTGTAGTGAGTGAGAGGGTATAATGTTAGCAGTGAATCCATCTGCCAGAATGTTGCCAACATCACCTGGTTCTGTAATGTTCCTGAGTGACTGTTGTTTGTGAGAGCAGATGTGGGTATTGCCATTGACTACTGACATACCACCATAATGCCTTGTGATACACCCCCGGAATGTGTCACAGTAATGTTTACGTAGCTAGTCTTGGAGTATGTGATGAGGGATCCTGTGGCCCTACCGAGGCTGACCAGTGAGCTACCCCACCCATGAGATTGTACACCACTGTGCAACAGCCTCCACCCGTTGTTGTAAATTATGTCCATGGAACTTGACCACCAGAGTGGTGTCTGTTATCTGGTGGGTACCATCATGGCTCTGTGTGGAATAGCATGATCCATGCAGTTGTGTACATGCTAATGAAGTGCACTGGGGTATGTTTCAGCATTTGTATGTGCATTGTCCATCTGCAAAGGTGTCATGACGTTAACTACCGCTGTCATAAGACGTCTGTAGTAGGTGTTGTAGTACTCATGTACTGTGTATGCCGTGAAGGGTGTGGTTACGGGATGTGGCTAACAAGGGTGATTAGCATATGTTCAGAATCCACCAATGAGGGGATAACCCCAGGTGTGGAACACCAGTCACATGTTGGTAGTGTTCATGTCAAGGATAATGTTGGTCTTGGAGGTGTTGTGTATGGGTTGATCCAGCCGTGTGGAGGTTATGACTCACGGATGTGTCGGTACATGAGTGGCTATCCCAGTTAAGTGTGGGGTAGTGTCAGTCTCACATCAGTAATAGCTGTCTGAGCCCTACAGTCCAGTACATCAACAAATGAGGTCTGGTAACCGTGGGGTATGTTGTTGAATCCGTAGCATGTTACAATGTGTATAGCGGTTCCGGACACAGTTAGTTGCATGTGGAGCACCTCTGATGCATTGTGTTAAGTAACTAGCCAGGATGTGTGTACAACATAGTGGAATATGGGAACACCTCAGCAGTGGGTGTGCCGGTCCAGGTATGTGCGTGAAAGGTATGGTCTGTCTATAACCTGTCATTGCAGGTGTGCTTTGCAGAGCCTAAAGGCAGGTCCCAGTCACTGCAGAGATATTGAAGTGGTGCATTATAAGGTGTGCCTTGCCTGCATGCATCACAGAGGAAGATGTCAACATTGTGTCACATGACCCCATGTTTTGCATGCCAGTTCCCATTCTGCCAGTGACTGTTATTGGAAACTGTGCAAGACAGGCAGTATAGAAGCAGCAAGAGCCTTACATGTGATCTGTACTCCCAGGGCTGACAGGTGCAGGTCATCTGTGCCAAAGCATTGTGTTGTTTGACCAGGTCAGTCAAAGCGGACAGATACCAGATGCCTGTGGAATGACAGCAGAAGCATAGGCAACTGTTGAAGTGCCAAAGTCAGTCGTCATACAGCGGTATCAGGTCCGGATGAATGCATAATGCTCCCGGGGGCTTGGCCCACACCTTCAGCGCTACAAGACTGGTGAGCTATTGCATGTCCCTGCACACGTAGTCTGTGAAGTGGCATCTCAGGGCAGTCACACTAACATGGAGAATGACAGTCACATCGTTCCTGGTGAGGTGTGGCATGGGTGCATAGGTTATGTTGCAGAACCAGTTACCCGACAGCAAGATGTAAGCGACTATTGCCTTGTGTAGCCTGCTGAGTGGAACAGCAGTGTGACCGCCTACAGAGTCACCTATGACTGGTGTGTTGTGTATGTTATAACACCCTATTGGCTGTATGTGATGGGCACACATGAGTCTGTGGGCTATAAGTTGGTGATGTGTTCGGTGATGGGGGCTGCCTTTGGTGCCTACACAGAGTATGGAGAGGTACTGCACAAGTTGTCTTTGTATGTGAGACTATGTGATGAGTGGGGTGTGTTGTGAATGTTGCACATCCCCACATGACTGTCAGGTGCAGTCAGGGTTGGTGACAGCATTACCCCCAGCAGGGCTGCATATGTGCATCCCCCACAGGCTGTAGTGTCGTATGTTGGGAGGTGAGCATTAAATGTGTACATGAGACAATTGCTCTATTGCCACATTTACAACATATCCATCATATAGACAGGCAATAGCACTGGTACGTGACAGTTGGACATGCCTGTATATACAACCATGTCTCACAGGATATGTGAGTTACGTGTGTATAACAGCTGTTGTACTGTAAGCAAGCTGGAAATGTGAGGACAGACAGTGTACCTGTGGGACGTGGTGTGGAATGGGTGCTATATTAATCAGTAGCTCATGACATGCTCACAAGTTCTGAACAAGTGCTGAGCATGAACATAAAATACAGATAGGGTGTTGGATAATATCAACTCACAAGTGGTGACAACAGTCATAATGGGTGGCACTGCACTATAACCCTGCTGAGTATGGTCTGCATGTTCATGAACCATTATCAATGTAGATGTTAGCAGTACAGATGTGCAAGACAGTACGGATGTTTGATTACAAATACCTTTGTATGTCACAGGAGTGTTCTACCAGTGGCCTGTTGACAAACTCACAACTACAAAAGGTGCCAAAGTGACATGTGCATATCACACTAGTGCCAGCTACAGTAAAACAGGGTTAATGTGTTGTACTCCACCCTCATTGTAGCCCATGCCACACAGACAAATGTCAGGCATCTGTGTATGTAAGGATGTGAATGGCCAAGACCTATGAGCAATAGCTGTGTCAGTGTTGTGAACAACATACAGAATGGGCTGAGTGGGTGAGGTGTGTGACATATGTGCACATTCTGATGGATGATATCAGCATTGTCACCGCTACTTGAACATCCCTGTACCCATTAACTACCACCTAGGCTGTGGTCAACATTATGGACACTGTGTAAGGGATGGTGCTGTGCAGTACACCTCCCTGACTTTGTGACATCTCTAGGCCCCTTAAGTAGTCATACGAGGTACCCATGTCATGACAGGGTGCCATCCATGAGCACGGGGATCATTGGACAGGCATACACACCAGTTGAGTGACCAATATTGGATCACATATCCCCTTTAAGGGGTAATGGCCATGCACTGATGGGCGATACCAGCCTTCACAATCCTCACCTCCACTATGCAGCATGCTGTCTACCTTGCATAAAGACATGTGCTACACTATGATGATGGACATGCTACATGTCCATATGCTGATCTGAAAGACATACGTCATGGACAGCCACCGTCCTAATACTTGGATCGCCACATGCTGGACAGATCCCTGTGCCATACATGTGACATATTCCCGCCATACCAAGCAACCCTGTCCAT
Source organism: Protopterus annectens (assembly GCF_019279795.1). NCBI lineage: Eukaryota > Metazoa > Chordata > Ceratodontiformes > Protopteridae > Protopterus > Protopterus annectens. The sequence goes on from NC_056741.1 coordinate 1,876,103,686, forward strand.
CAAAGCTGCACATGTCATCCTGTCATACATGGTGTGATGGCCGCATGGTAGATGTAGTATCAACTGTCTGGATCAGTAATGTGGCACTGATGCACCTCGCAGTGGCATAATGGCTGTCGGATACAGCTAGGAATCCTTGCCCGTACATGCTATAGTTGATAACCATCCCTGCAAATAACGTCCGACTAGCCATTGTCCCATGTCTATCACATGTGCAATCCGTGGCAGGATGTTGAACAGCTGTACAGTGCTGTGTAGATGTATATGGCAAAACACAGGTTTCCATGCGTATGTGTGCATTGTCACTGCTCAAGTCCATTAAGGCTGTGTCTGTGTTGATATGTGACAGATACACAGCATCAAGGTCAACAGCATTACCCTGGACACATCCAGGTATGTGCAGATAGATAAGAACACCAGTGCAGGCAAACAGACATGCCCACATCAAGACAGCATTCACATGGAGTATGAACACTGTAATGAGGTGACACACATATATGGTGATGATATCCAATGAATAACGGATGTTACATGTGTGTGACACAAACATGTCAGTCGTGTCAGTGTCATGATTTGCAAAGATAACTGCGCAGATGTACTAGATGTCATAAAAATGTATGTGCAGCAGTATCTCTGTACATCTCCGGAACTGTGACCTGTCACCATCATTATGTCTTACAGATAATGCCTCGTACACGCCTTCCAGCATACAGCCGCCAGGAGGATGAGGTCCTCATCCCATACCTCCATGAGAACTACGAGGTGTTGTTCAGCCATGTGCCACAGCATGACCAGCAGTGGGACTACCTGTGGCAGGATCTTCACAGGAGGGTGAACGATGTGGGTGGCCATAACCGCACCTAACAGCAGGTGCGCAGACACTGCACAGACTTGATACAACATGCAAAACAGTGTGCCACTGCAATCGCCAGGAAACAAGGTGGAACAGGTGGTGGGCCACCAACCCAACCCCCACTCACACACATTGAGGAGCTACTGGCCAGTCTGGGGACACCCTCAGAACAGCATCCACAAACACTAGCTGCCATCGTGGAGGTGGGTGTCTCCCAACCAATGAGCCTGGAGTTTCCTGGTAAGTCAGTACTGCACATATGGCTACTATATCCCATTTATGTGCATGTGTCACTGTACATTATGTAATGTGACAACATATGCATGGTATGTGGACACACACGCTGCATACTACAGTATGCTACCCTGTGTATGCACACATGTGCATACTATATGCTATTGTACAGGTAAATGTGTTAACATGCACAGTGCACCCTGTGGCTGTCATACAGTCATGGATAATGTTCATACTGCTGTGTCACCCCTATACAGGTACCTCTGGCATGCCGCACAGACATGAGTCCGTTGCAGGTGAGACTGTCATCAGTATCAGGCATGTTAAAGCATAGATCTATTCGCCATGTGGTCAGTTAACACTTGTGCACTTGATGTTCATTCCATTCACGATATACAGGTTGCGTCACCCATCATTCACACAGGCCACCCATGTGCAATATATACAAACAAAATGATACACCGACATTAAACCAGTGTATTTGTCATTGCTACATGTGTGGTCAGCTCTACATACAACGGTGGAGGTGTTCTACAATGGAGGCATATGTACTATACATTGGAACAACACGCGTGGTATGCAAACAGTACCACACAGTGAGCTGTGATATGGGCAGACCACAGGAGTCACCATTGTGTTATATGCCCCTGCAATGGGTGCACACATTGTGATATGCCATATGACATGTCAAAGACATGTAGTGTCTTATTGGCTGCAATAATGTCACACTATCCCATAACCCATACCCCACATACAACCTGTTGTCTGCATAGCCCTGTGGATGGTGACATATCTGACATCTATGAGTGTATGTCATATGGGACAACATAGATATGTGTGATAGATGGCCATCACACACATTTGTCCAACACATGTGCACACATGGCCATGGAGGATGGCCAGAGATATGTAGCCACACAGTAGATGTGATGTGTATACACCCTGTTTCACATTGTCCACACATGGTCCAATTATAGCCTTAGTTGACCGATTATACAGTTGATGTGGTACACTGGACATCCTAAAAGCCTGTGCACAGCCAGTGGAGGTGTCACTGGCGTCTACCATATAAGATGTGTTGAACATCACGCCTGTGTCATAGCATGACAGCAGTCACCTCTACAGCTTCCACAGACATTGACAACACATCAGGCCACAGATAGTGTACATTTCCCTTCGTGCTGCAGGACATCACCGCTAGCTGTGCACCTCGTGTGTGTGGTACATCAATGTCATATGGGACATGGTGAATTGACAAGTCCGCTATGTATGGACATGGTTGCCAGGCAGCTAAGACTCTGTAGTTGTTGTGCAGGGGTGTCATCTGTAGGTCCTCCAGTGACCTGTCACATGACACAGCATGGTTTGGTGTGTATACACCTCAGCACTGTGGGTCACAATCCACAGTTAAGTCATGGGTATGCATGCAGTTATGGCTATGCAATGTGTACATATTATGCACTGTATAGCAATATAGACACCTCATGATGCCATGCAATGGCCCAGTGTCTGTACTTTACACTGTAGAACAATGTAGACGGCTCACACTACCCTTCCATGCACATTTGCTAAACATGCATTCTATCTGTAGGGCATACAGACAACACCGCAATGTGATGCCCATTACGACACTGTATATGTGTCAGGACACCATTGTGTCAGACATGTATGCATGTTAATGCACACATCAGCAGATTACATGTCAACGTCACGTCAGCCATGTGTACTGTTATCCTGTTCTGGTCCACATGGTGTATCACAGGGATGCATGCATACTACCATGATTGTGTGAACGGCATGGCTACTGTGTGCACCCCAGAGGGTATGCTTACTAACACTATTAATGTCTGTGTTGCATGCTGTCTGCTGTAATACAGGCATGCTGCATGCCGTCTGTCGAATCACATGCATGGTGTGTGTGTCTGTGTGTGTCTGTGTGTGTGTCTATTGTAATTTAGAGTCTTTCTTTGCATTCACAGATGATGTAGGTGCGTTACCCTCCTGCGGTCCATCTAATGTTAGTGTCCCCACAGATACTAGCAGTGATAAACATATGCATGAGGTACAAGCAGGGTTGTCAGGGGCTGAATCTGTGACAATGGCTGACATCCCAGCTATGTCCCCCTCTTCCCTGCACACAGTTCTGCTGCCAACACATACTGCATCACCAGTGGCCATAGAGGAAGGACAGTCAGCGTCTGTTAGTGTGGAACAGGAACATGTGGTGGCTACAGAAGGTGTGTCTCCACACCATGGTGTCAGTGTAATGTCTGCAGATGTGCCACACAGGCACGTGGCCGGTGCTGCTCGTAGGAGGACCTCTGGCAGACATGCACCTGCAGGACAGAGCACAGCAGCTGGTATTACCAGACGTATGTTCCAGACTGTAATGGCGGCACAGACACGTGCTGAACGGCAGAACAGAGAAGGGCAGTGGCTGCGCAGGGATGCTATCCATACCCTAAATGACAACATCCAGGCATTGGCAAATGCTCAATCCTCAATCGGAATCCTTGACCGTGGCATGGCAATCCGCGAACGTGGCCAGCTACACTACCTAGTGCAGGTTGATGTGAGCATGCCACCTCACATGCCTGCTCCCATAGTGCCAGTAGCAGTGCAGCTGCTGCTGCGCTGTCCACAGCAAGACACAGCAGGCCATGTGGACATGGCCCTGAACGATCCCAGTGGGGACACAGTTCCAGTGGACATGTGTCGTCGGACAGTAGCCAATCTGTACCTCTGCCTGGTAGTGCCCCTGCAACCCCTGGCAGGCACAGGTCACATGGCCATGGCCGGACACAGTGAGCTGTACAACCTGGTCTGTACAATCTGGAGCTGTCAATAATACCCCTGTGTAGGCCTCACAAAAGGAAGAACTGTGTGCACACATACACGCACACAGCAAACACATCTGTAGGGCACCACAACACACACACATGCATACTGAACAGACATGTCCAATCATATCACCGGCCCTTACCCACACACATGATGTCACCCATTGGTGCAGCCTATGCCCCTGGCAAACATTTTCACCCTGCTCATATGATGAAGCCTGTGCTGCATCCCTGTCATCCACACCATCGGTGCAGGGACATGCTCAAATGGTCTGATGTACAAGGTGAACAGAATAGTGAGAAGTGTATATTATATTAGTTGTGTACGACTAGTGAGGGAAGTGTATATTACATTAGTTGTGTAAGAATAGTAAGAGACATGTATATTACATTAGTTGTGTACTGTTGACACGCACCAGACATACCATGTAGTACAGGTGTAGCATGCATTGTTATATGTTCACAGTATGTGTCTCAGTAACAACAGTAACAGCATGTTGGTAATGATGAACCAAGAACCAGAAGGATAATTGCACCAAACCACTCCTAAGGAAAGGTACACAGTCATCATAGTGGTGTGTGCCGAAGAGACCAAGTCGATATACACAAAATATATGTTCCACAAATCAGACCTCAAAAAAACTCTCCAGGGTCAATGAACGCTCCAAAAATGGTTTATTCGTCATAAAAACCGTAGCAAAAAACTAGCGTTGACCTAGGTTTCGTCCGTCTCCACGGACTTCATCAGAATACAAAAAAGTAGTAAATCTGAGCCACTTAAATAGTTGTACCAAAACCAATTGTCAATTATCTAATTAACTATTTGATTATCAATTATCATTTAAAAACAGAAATTCAATTACTTTCATACAAAATGTACCTTGTAAAAGCACTATAAAACATTCTTAAAAAGCAAGGTATATCATGAAATTCTCTATGTATGTTTATCTTGTTATATAGTAAATGCATTTAAAATCCAATTAAATTTTTTTGAGGTCTGATTTGTGGAACATATATTTTGTGTATATCGACTTGGTCTCTTCGGCACACACCACTACGACGACTGTGTACCTTTCCTTAGGAGTATGTTGGTAATGATGCCCTGGTTCCCTCCTTATGGTCTACTTGCATGTGCCTACAGGTAGCAGTGTTTGCAGTCTCCCATGTGTAAATGTGGAGTACTCACAGGCATGTATGGCAATCTCAGCATGCTATACGTAGCCTCAACCAGACAGCTGGAAAGTCTAACATACCACAGATGTCCACACATATACTGATCCAGCAGCATGCATGCAGTTTAATAGGCTACAGTGGCTAGAGACGGGACATCCATACCAAGTCACATCACAAGTATGCTGACATGGTGCAGGGGTTGTACACAGTGGTCTGGCCAATGATAACGTTAGAGGCCACTTGATAGCATGACGCCTCACTGTGTTAGCAGTAATACCCTGTCACATTACAGGAACATACCCACACTCACTGGGTCAGCAACACTATAACACGCACCCCATAGTGTTGAGGTGAGGACACTTGCCTATGTGGTCATCACCCTCACAGTACTGTGCACCCACACAATGCGACACAGAGAAAGGACATGTACAGGTAGCCAGTATGGCTGAGACCGATGGCATCAACAGGGTAGTAGACTGCATCACCATGAGGGGTTAGGGATCCTGTGTGTTCTGTATGGTAGCATACACCCTCACTCCATGCACCAGACAGCCATACATACATACATACACACACACACACACACACACACACACACACACACACACACACACACACACACACACACTGTGGAGACCACAACTGTCATACACATACAGATAGCTGATGTGTGTGATACACACACCACACCTGCCTACGTCATGCTTTCCACACTGCAGTATGTACAGATGTCTACAACAGTGTACAGGGGTGTGTAACAATTGGGATGTATTCCCCACCATATGTGGCATATATGGTCACACATGCAAACACACATGGCAGTACTGTGAATGATACACCTGCTATATGATGATACGTCTGACAGACATGCAGCAGTATTGGCCGCATTATGTGTACCAACACTATGTCCGGCAATTGTACTGCTATATGCACACGGGAGGATGTAAGTGTTACAGGTGTCAAGTGATGTACAGTCGGTAACACCCGACTGCTGTGTCAGTTTTATGTCTTCACTGTCAAGTAACAGTAACATAGCATACGGTTTGCACATGTAATGGTAGGATGGCGTGTGACGCACCTGTGAGCCGTCCCTGGTGAACATCCATCTACACTGGTGGATCACCACATTATGTACACACATCCATCCATACCTGATGTACATCCTACCGTACTGTCAGTATGTCACCATATACAGGTGTCAATGATGGGGCTGCACTGCAACTGCATGTTGTAGTTAGGCACAGGTGAGTTACTTACATCAGCTACTGCACATGCATGGTAGCTTAATGCACACTACAGTTTGCACATGTGTGTTGGTCCTA